>NC_044056.1:3287807-3512807 GCF_902167405.1 Gadus morhua | reverse complement strand
CGTCTGTCCGGCCAAGGGCAATTGTAGGGAAGTGGGCTTAAAACGAATGGACAGGCGTGTAATTGGATATAGACATCTCATTGCATTGACGTTGTTTATCATTCGTTTTTTTTTGTTCTGTGGGGATCCAGTTGTTGTGTATTAAATTAAATTAAATATCCCATTAGCAAGTTGTGCTTATCTATTTGTGACTAGATGTAACTATTATTGTGAATAAACAGATCCGTCTCTGTAAGTGCAACACACTCGCACGCGCACGTACACACAAACACACAAACACACACACACACACACACACACACACACTCACACACACACACACACACACACACATGAAACACACCAGGATGCACGCATACAATTGAACACATGCAGATACGCACTCACATTTACGCATGCATGCGTGAATGTGTATGTACTCAAACACAGAAAAGATGCACTCACTCAAACACACACACGCACACACACTCAACACACACACTTTCATATTCTGGGTCTGAAGAGCACAGATCAATCGCAGCAATTCTTAACCCTCAGCGCACTCAATCCTAACACACACGAGTCTGCATTATGCAGGGTGTGATGTATGTGATGGATACGGGCGTCTTTACAAAGAGTTGGCTGCTTGATATTGCGCGGTTGCCTGACCATTAAGATCTGACGTTTCCCAGTCATGCAAAAATACGGAGATGCATTTCTCAAAGACGTCCAGGAGCTCATTCACCAAGAAACCATTAGGAGCAAGACAGGCGAACCCTTCAGCAGGGTTCACCTTGCATCAAATGTTGCATACATTTGCATGCGTTTTGCAGTTACATTCAATATGTCAGAGCAGGTAACAGATTTACGTCACAAAAGCAAATGTGGAAGTGAAGGGATAAATATCTCCCTGGTGCTTCCTTGCTAATGGCTGTTATTAGTGCTGGAATTATGCTAATGCAATTGAAAAGATGTAAAGCACACCAGCCGTTGCACGGAACACGATAAGACAGCAGAGGCTGCTATGCTAATCAGAGTCAGTGCTGCCTCTCTACTGAGGATACATGTTTATTTTCACTAATGCAACCCACTCTCTCTCTCTTTTCCCTCTCTCCTTATCTTCTCTCTCTCTCTTCATCTTCTCTGTCTATGTGTATCTATCTTGTTATCTTCTCCCTCTCCCTCTCTCTCTTTATCATATCTTCTCTCTCTCTCTTTCCCTCTCTTGATCTCTCTCTTTCTCTTTTCCCTCTCTCCTTATCTTCTCTCTCTCTTCATCTTCTCTGTCTATGTGTATCTATCTTGTTATCTTCTCTCTCTCTCTCTCTCTCTTTATCATATCTTCTCTCTCTCACTCTCTCTCTCTCTCTGCAGCTATCGCTCTCTCTCTCTCTCTCTCTCTCTCTGTCTCTTTCCCTCTCTCTCTCTCTCTCTCTCGCTTTCTCCCTTTATCTCTCCCTCTCCAGGTCTCCGAATGAGCTGCGCTGGGCTGCAACAGAAAGGACAGAGGATCTCATGGAAATGCGTGTCGCTCTTTGCCGAGACCCTTGCGTGCATCGGCGAGACGACGCGTCACGCGTCTTTTCAACTTTCCCCTCTCTCTCCTGCTCGTGAGGAAAACCGTCTGCTGATTCTCCGACGAGCCAGCCCGGTCTCTCTCCATTCTGCCCTCATCCAAGCACGTCACACGATACGCAAAACGCCCTTCTGCAACTACAAAAAGGACCCTGAAAGGGATGACCCCTGGACACGCACGCACACAAGAGAGAATTTCCTCTGAGCTCGAGGGACGATGACCAGGATTTGCGAAGGTCAAAGCGGTTGGGAGGTCAAACGCGAAATGACTTGTGCTTGATTTACACGCCGTGTAAAGGCCTGGTGGAGATTGGTGAAGAGTGAGACTGATGAGACACTTTGATAGCATCGGCCTGCTCTTCTCATCGTGGTTCCCAAGGGGGGACATGGGCCCTGCGTCCTGCCAGGATAATCTCACATGTCTTGGGCTGATACTGGACCAAAACAATATTTATCTGCGGTGTCAATCTTCCTTGGATAACTAACTGACTTGGCTCTTGGTTTGGAGTACACACTAATGGATGCAGGTGGATTTCCTTAAAAATCCACCAAAAAAAAGAAAGAAGAAGAATAAAAGACTGCTTTCCGACCAGGGGCGACAGTCGGACTTCCAAAACACAGATTTGGATTGTACGACGCATTTGTGTGCGTTTGGATTCCACCCGTGCTGAAGCGGAAAAGGGGGTGCTTGTGTCTCTTTAGTCCTGCATGTTGGCCGTGTATCTCGCCTGCCTGGGAATACCACGGGTTTATAAACAGGAGATAGCGGAGACGGTTTATCCCCAATCCACTCATCTGTCAACGCTCCCAGCGTCGCCAAAACAAACACATCCGTACGGAGAGCGGGAGAGGGGGGAAAAAAAACAAAAGAAAGAGCGCGGAGGACATTGAGCACTGCCTTGCACATTTCCCTCTGAGCTCGGCAATCTGGTGGCGGGGGGGGGCGGGGAGAGTACTCACGGCTGGGTTACTTTCTAAAGCATCACCCCCTCTCTGTCATCGTTACTCCGGTGCACGACAGGTGCCTCTCTGGCAGGTTCTCCCCCTGGGAGGCGAGTGAAAAAAAACACAGAGAGATACCGTAGAAAACAAATAAGTCTGGCAGAGAGAGAGAGAGAGAGAGAGAGAGAGAGAGAGAGAGAGAGAGAGAGAGAGAGAGAGACAGAGGGATAGAAGGCCCTGGGCACAGGGCTGGTCCCCCTCCTCTGGCTGCGTCAGAAGGGTGATGCTGTTCTCGGTGGAGCTAACATGGGATCTCTGGATTAGTCCCGGTGCACAGGGGCCCAGATAGAGACGGAACATAGGGTGAGTACTGCAGGAGAACATCTGTGTGTCTAGTCTGTGTGTGTGTTTGTGTGTGTGTGTGTGTGTGTGTGTGTGTGTGTGTGTGTGTGTGTGTGTGTGTGTGTGTGTGTGTGTGTGTGTGTGTGTGTGTGTGAGTATGTATGTGTGTGTGTGTGTGGGGGGGGTTCTGTGATTGTGTGTGTGTGTGTGTGTGTGTGTGTGTGTGTGTGTGTGTGTGTGTGTGTGTGTGTGTGTGTGTGTGCGTGTGTGTGTGTCCGTGAGTATGCGTGATTCTGTGAGTGTGTGTGTGTGTGTGTGTGGGGGGGGGGGGGGGGGTTCTGTGAGTGTGTGTGTGTGTGTGTGTGTTTTGGTTCATTACTGCCAGCTTGTGATCCTTCCTTCACGCGATTCTATGATTGATGTCTGACTGGGGTTTGTACATGTATACACAAATGCAGAAACCCCCTGTGGAGCGTGTGTCAAACTGTGACTACTTGATGTGTTTGGACCCACCTACTCGCACACTGCTGTGTCAAAGATTAAGAAGGAGCTTCGAATGTCAATAAGCTAAGGTGATGAAACAGCATCTGCTGAGTTACTCATGCTTTGCATAATCGCGATACCTTGGAACCTGGAGCTGGCAGGTCAAAATTGGATCTTCTAAAACTTTAACGAGTTCCTGCTCTCAGACATTTCCCATGTAACATTTATTGATCCCTGGATATTTTGGCAGCGATGAGTGTAACGAGTGGGCTCCACAGATGAAAGTATTTTTACATCTGGCATCGTGGGAGGATGCCGGTGCCCTGGTGTGTGAGCCGGCAGTTAATATTCTTATGAACTCGCCTTCTGGTGTCAGTGAAGCGATCCTTAATCATCGCTCCCCGCTCGGCACAGGATTAACCTTTCCATCCTCTTCTTTTCCGCAATTTTAATGTGCTCTTCCTTCTCCCCCCCCCCCCAATCCCCACCTCCCCATCCCCGCTGTCCTCCAGGAGAATGCATATTTCCCTCCGTCTGGAAGAAGACGCCACCATGAGCAACGTCACCGTCACCGACAACACCGAGCCCATCGGCCGGACGGCCGGCCCCGCCGCCTCCTACCCCTACCCCTTCCCCGTCAGCTTCCAGGTGTCCCTCACCGGCTTCCTCATGCTGGAGATCGTGCTGGGCCTGAGCTCCAACCTCACCGTGCTGGCCCTGTACTGCATGAAGTCCAACCTGATCAGCTCCGTCAGCAACATCGTCACCATGAACCTCCACGTGCTGGACGTGCTGGTGTGCGTGGGCTGCATCCCCCTCACCATCGTGGTGCTGCTGCTCTCGCTGGAGGGCGACACGGCGCTGCTGTGCTGCTTCCACGAGGCGTGCGTCTCCTTCGCCAGCGTGGCCACCGCCGCCAACGTGCTGGCCATCACGCTGGACCGCTACGACATCTCCGTCAAGCCCGCCAACCGCGTGCTGACCATGGGCCGCGCCCTGGCCCTGCTGGCCGCCGTGTGGGTGCTGTCCTTCGTCAGCTTCCTGGTGCCCTTTGTGGAGGTGGGCTTCTTCGCCGTCGGCCAGGCCGAGCTCAACCAGACGCTGGTGGAGACCATGGTGCACACCAACCAGTGCTACACCGAGCTGGGGCTGTACTACCACCTGCTGGCCCAGATCCCCATCTTCTTCTTCACCGTCGTCGTGATGCTCGTCACCTACTCCAAGATCCTGCAGGCGCTCAACATCCGCATCGGCACCCGCTTCCAGACCTCGCAGAAGAAGAAGGCGCGCAGGAAAAAGTGCCCGTCGACCGCGGCGACGACGGCGCAGCACGACGGCCCCGACGCCGCCGCCGCCGCCCCGCCGAGCACCGGGAGCCGCATGCCGGCGCTGGGCATGCGCACGTCCGTGTCGGTGATCATCGCGTTGCGGCGCGCCGTCAAGCGCCACCGGGAGCGGCGGGAGCGGCAGAAGCGCGTCTTCCGGATGTCCCTGCTGATCGTGTCCACCTTCCTGTTGTGCTGGACACCGATCACGGCGCTGAACACGGTCATCCTGAGCGTGGGCCAGAGCGACCTGACGGTCAAGCTGCGGCTGGGCTTCCTGGTCATGGCGTACGGGACCACCATCTTCCACCCGCTGCTCTACGCCTTCACCCGGCAGAAGTTCCAGAAGGTGCTGAAGAGCAAGATGAAGAAGCGGGTTGTGTCCATCATTGAGGCCGACCCCCTGCCCAACAACGCCATCATCCACAACTCTTGGATCGACCCCAAGAGGAACAGAAAAGTGACGTTTGACGACAAAGAGGCCAGGCAGAAGTGCCTGTCCTCGGAGGACGTGGAGTGAGGGAAGCTTCAGGGCGAGGCCTTGTGTTGTATAAAAGGAAGACTTTCATTTACATCAGGTAGTGATGCGAAAAAGGGAAACACTTTTATCCAAAGCAGTCATGTACATAGTATGTGTATTAGAAGTGTACAAATAAACAGACAGATCATAATTTATTACTATTTATTGAAAAACAACAAAAGTAGATTTCATAGATACACAATAAATATACTGTACTGTACTGTAGATATTGCATGGCTTTTTGTAATGGTAGCAATACACAGCACATTGTGTACATACAAAAAAACGTGTACAGTATAAGAATAATTAGGGAAACGTATAAAGAACTAGAAGTTGTTATGTATATGTATATTTATAATAAATTGTGTCTTCACTTAACCAGCAGTATATTTTGGGTTCTCTTCTCAGTGATGTACTGTATGTCGTGTGTTTGTTTGTTTATAAAGCGAGCACCACCTGTGGCTCTTTAACAAACGTGTTTCTGATTTCCGTTCATCAAACATAATTACAATTCTTTGGATGAAGCCAGGATATGGTATTGTTCCGGGGAGTGTAATGTTAGCATCCGTTACCTTAACATAACTGCTTTTGTAGTCCAAGAGACGGAAAACATAACATGGTTCTTATTACGAAAGATAGATATTTTCAGAATCACTTTGGGTTTGACTGCCTTTCCTCTGGCTGCATGAACCACGATCCACTGCCAGCTTCAATTGGTGTGATGGGCTCTCTCATGGACGGCTAGCATTGTGATATCTGCGAAACAGATGAAAATTTCAATGCAACCAGGCTTTCAGAACACAATCTTCTCCCGCAATTGCTAAAATTACAATCCCCAACCAGAGCCGTGAGGCCTAATAAAATATTCCATCTCAATGTGCAGTAGAAAATATAATTCCTTCTTCCCTTCTTCCATTGTTGGTCTATGCATACAACTGTGAAATTGTTTTCATTAGATGGCAGCTAAGAAGAGAAATATAATAAGCAGGGTATATTCATTGTCGAAAAGGGAAAATAACGTCTTCTTACTGAAATTATACAACAACGCATGAATGCCAGTGAGAAGAGGGTCTAACGGAGGGAGACTTTCCACTGTGAGGCTTCCTCACACCTACCTATTAGCATGTAAAACCACTCTCATCTTGATGAGGTTTCTTTCTTCATTACAATCCTTAGGTCAGAGATTAAATCCGACACGCACACACCCACACACACCCATGCCTGCACGCACGAACACACACATGTGCACACACACACACACACACATTTAAATGCATGCACATACACATACATGCACACACACACAGACACACAAACACCCATGCGTGCACACACGTACACACACACATGCACACACCAATGTACACACCCACACACACGCACAGGCCTTGGTAATGAACACATTATGCCTTCTACCATGTCAGTTTGTGGCCCCGAATGGAGTATTCCCTTGGATCCTAAAAGCATGGGGCTTCTAGCTGCCAAAGGGCTATCACAATCTCAGTACCCTCCAGCCAGTGATGGCTGCCGGTAAGTGGGCTCGGAGCTCCGTGGAGAGGGCTGATGTGGGAATATTGATGCAGCCATGGTTCTTTATGACCTGGGCTCTAAATAGGAGTGGAGGCGGCTACGCTGCCCTGAATACACTTCTGTGATGGAGAGCTGGGATGGGAGGATATAGCCAACGATGGATTGATTGACAGGTGTGCCAGAGGGGGGGGGGGGGGGGGGGGGGAAGAGAGGCCTGGACCCTGACGAGTAGAGGACCTGGACAACAGCAGGAAATGACTGCAGGGATTTAGGATGGCCCCCAAACTCTGTAGATGCTGTGTTAGTACTCTCACAGCTCTACGAACAAAACGAACCATGATCAGCCATAGTCAAACACAATACAACTGTAAGGCAGCACATTGAGCTCCAACTGAAAACAAAAACACATGCATAATATATAGCCAATGTAAAAATAGAAATAAATGAATGAGCAATAAATCGATGGGCCTCACAGCGTTTGTTTTTATACCGGGGCAGGTTTTAAACGGGACCTCGGCTCAATTACTCATTCAGACATGAGCAATCATTTCAATCGATGTGCTCCCAAAATTAACTTTCCCTGAGCGATACACAGAGGTGTAACTACCTTGTTTTGCTTGTATTTAAACCTAAAATGAATGTTGACGCCTTTTTTTTTTAGATACCATTGGAATCAAAAACGACCTGCAGAGAAAACGGACAAGCAGAATAGTCAATAGTGCATATGGTGTTATTGATGTGTCAAAGTTCAAGCTAATACAATGACCTCATGCACCTCCTATAACTTATGCAGGCCTCTCCTTGTCCCCTCCCTATTCAATCACTTGGTCCTCCCCTGGCGTGTCCCCTATAAGCTGCTTATTTTGGACATCCTTCCCCAAGTCAGATGGCATCTCTTAGTGGCCGTCCCATATCCATCCAGCTGCAGACTCACAGAATAAAAGCCTAGGGAAATCACATTACTCTCTCTGTGCGGAGGCCATATTACATTAGGTCACACTCAACTGTAGTTCTTGTATCATGGGGCCGAAGAAGAAAGGAGATTTTCAGCCTCATGACTAGCTCAGGATGACAATTTTTTTTTTTTTTTGCAGACCCTTTCCATCCACTTTACGACAGATATAAGGTGCTGTATGGAACTGACATATTAAGGAAAAAATCAAAGCCATAAGCACTGGTTTGAAACCACACATGGCTTAGATACTGTCCTGTCCTCTGGCTATAGCATGACACTAGTGAGCTATAAGTGGTAGCATTTACCATCAGTCCCTATAGATCCGGGGTCAACCACAGCTGCTTCGATCAAGGTCTTCCTTCATGAACTACTTGACACCAGGGCTGCAGATGAACCGGGGAGGATCCAAATACACACAAATTCAAGAAAGATTGAAACACATTACACAGATCTCATCAGCCATTTGTTGAAGAGAGACACGTTGGCAATTTGCAGATTACGCTGCTTTGCCCCTTGAGCTTCTGTGTTAAACCGCTTCCTGGGACTTTTGACTGACAGAGGCTTGTTTTTTTCGCGGGAAAACAAAGAAGTATTCTGAAGGACAAACGGAAGCCCATATTTGGCTGTGTGCCACACTTGAATGTGCACGTGTGTCTTTGGTCTGTGGCTTGCGTATGCATGACTTTTTGTGTGTGTGTGTGTGTGTGTGTGTGTGTGTGTGTGTGTGTGTGTGTGTGTGTGTGTGTGTGTGTGTGTGTGTGTGTGTGTGCGTGCGTGTCTGTGTGTGTGTGTGTGTGTGTGTGTGTGTGTGTGTGTGTGTGTGTGTGTGCGTGCGTGCGTGCGTGCGTGCGTGCGTGTGTGTGTGCGTGTGTGTGTGTGTGTGTGTGTGTGTGTGTGTGTGTGTGTGTTTGTATTTGTGTCTGTGGTGTGAGAGACCGGTGTGTATCTATGTTTGTATATATGTGTGTGCTTTTGTGCTATGTGTATATGCAGGCCTACGTGCCTGGGACACAAACGCAGACCTCCATTAAGTTCCACACAAAATCACGATGATGGGCTATTTCAGAGGCTCGAACGGTTCTGGTTTTAGACCCTGACATCGCACATCAAGGGTCATGTAAAAAGGATACAATGTATCAACACAGGAAGGAGCAACAACTCTCTCTCTCACACACACACACACACACGCACGCACGCACGCACGCACGCACGCACACACACACACACACACACACACACACACACACACACACACACACACACACACACACACACACACACACACACACACACACACACACACACACACACACACACACATGCCAAGCAAACAGTCACCTTAGCTTGGCCATGTGCTTATTGCAGGCACTTCACCATAATAACCGTCCATTGCCTGCAGCCACCGCCGCTGAGCCGGCGAAGAGGGAACACAATCAAAGTACAATCATCTCGGACGGCGTTATTTATCGCTTCTCATACTCCTATCATCTGGCGCGCACGCACACACTTGATGCACACACACACACACATCCAATGAGGGGTGGATGGGAGAGCTGTCCGTCTCCTCTCCGCCAGATGACACGTGGTAATAAACTACAACGCGCTGAAAAGGCAGCGGGGAATTGCCCCATGTGACCAAGCAGACAGACGCGAACAAGAAATGGAAGACACTTTGAAGAGGTTCAAGTTAAGTTCAAGCTAAAAGCCTGGAGGATTTCTGTATGGATTGTTAAGCCATATTTCCATGAGCAATTGAGTTTTTTGTAAAAAAAAAGAAAAAAAAAGTAAATGTGTTACAGCCTTTGCAGTTTTCCCCCACATAAAATATATTTATAATAATGACATAGGAAAGTACTTATATTTTCTGGGAGGGTCTATATAGTAGTAGTAGTAGTAGCAGTAAAGCAGTAGTAGTAACAGTAGTAGTATTAGTAGTAGTAATAGTAGTAGTAGTAGTAGTAGTAGTAGTGGTAGTAGTAGTAGTAGTAGTAGTAGTAGTAGTAGTAGTAGTAGTAGTAGCAATAGTAACAGTAGTAGTATTAGTAGTAGTAATAGTAGTAGTAGTAGTAGTAGTAGTAGTAGTAGTAGTAGCAATAGTAGAAGTAGCAGCAGAAGTAGCGACCAATCCATGAGCCAAGTGCACCAGTCTCTCACTGTGCAATAGCGCCCTCCTGTGACGATACGACAGACATCCAGGCATTACGTTGACACAATTGAAGCTAACCTATATAAATACAATTAAATAAACCACCCCAAAATATTCAACACACAAGAAAATGTGAATAAGACTGCGGGATGTAAAAAAAAAAAAATTGGACAGGGGGAAAACCAGCTTGCGTCTATTCAACGGCATGGCATGTCAATCTATTTTAGAGAATCATGACACTTGAAACGTGAGTAGACTCAGCCCCATACACTCAATCACACACGCACACACACACACACACACACACACACACACACACGCACACGCACACGCACACACACACACACACACACACACACACACACACACACACACACACACACGCACGCACGCACACAAAAAGCAAAGACAACCAATGTCCAAAGTTATGGGCTTTATATTGCACGCATGAACACACAACCAACTAGGAACAGAACCAATACACTCCTAATAAGGCATTTTTGTATCAACTAATTGGTTGGCAGATAACATCAAATGGCATTCCTCTTTTCTATCAGCTAGACACACCATCTTTTTGGGGTACTTTTTGTGAGACCATGACGCCTCCATTAAGTGAACATTCGTGCGGATGACGTAGGCTGAGGTTCGGCTCCGTGGGCCGCCGAGGAGCAGCTGTCGCGAGGCTGGCCGCTGTATGCTGTCCAGAACTCACGTATACTTTTAAAGTTTGACCTACTTATTCCGGTAAGTAAAAACATCTCTTATATTTCCCTTAACATCCAACTGAACAGCCGTAAATTCGTCTTTGTATGCTACATATTATAAATTAAGCGAATCTTTTTGAGTTGCACTAGTTTCTCGTATAAGCGCGTTCCTAATCTGGACTTTTGTAATTGTATTCTAGTAAAATCATTCCTTATGATGAGTTCTCATTAGGCTGGTATACTGGTCAGACAGACGAATGAAGGTGAAAACATCATATGGGAGAACATCGACTTAGATAAGCTTGATTTGTTTAAAAGTGGTGCAAAAGAAGGAATGGTGGTAATAGGTCATATCTGCTGCAGTAGCCTACGTTCTCTCTATATGAACCAGGTTAAAGTCGGTGTAAATCTGTTGTCCCGTAGGTAGGATGAGTCTTCAGTGGACCGCCGTGGCCTGCTTCCTCTATGGTCAGATAGTGGTTAACCTGGTCCTGTGCTTCCCCCTCATCTCAGCTCAAAGGTATTCTATTAAACCACCTGACACCATTTTATATTCAAATATATCAAATCTCAAGATATGTCTAGATATATGAGAAGTGTGTAGAAACCTGTAAACGCAGAATGTTAATGTACACACACTGTTGACATTTGAGTAATCCTCAAGCCCATCTGTGAATATATTTGTTTAACATTTACATACTGCGTTCATATTTTGTAGTTGGCCTTCTCACATGTGGATAGCATTGAAACACCTATATCTTTTTTTATTTTTCACATTTTCTTATTTTTATTCTTGCCTACATCTTATCGTAATTTATATATAGCCTTGGTCTACACAGAGGCGTTTTACGTAAATAGCACTGAGCACAGCTATGTACTGAACCAAATGAGACCACATCACCAGCAGGGGGCGTCGACAGTCATTATCCACGCTGTAATAAAATGTATCGCCTGTGAAATCACCAGCACTTCATTGTGTAAGGTCCAACCGTTACTCTACCTACAATGAATCACATTAATACAACTGTAGGCCTAGTTAAAACTGAATTCACAGTCTACAGATGCTTGAGAAAATCAGTTAATACTTACATACTATTTTGTACTCAGTTATAGCCCATTAAGCCTTAATAACGTAATTTGGTTGCCTCCTTTCCAATATGGAATGTAGTGCATGTTTTTTATCACCTTCTTACCGATATATTTAGACTGAACAGTTTCAGCACATCTTATATACCTTTATTGCATGAGTTTAAATAGGTGGTCTGTGGTAACCCTAACCCTAACAAAAACCCTAAGTATGGTGCTCTAGATGTGAGAATGTTTTCATAATTTTTTGTACATTAAGCCTTTTGGTAATTCAATGTCCACATTCTTTCCACATATTGTTTATCTACTTAAATACTCCTAACCCTAGACCTTCTCTTATCCTCTCTCCTTGCAGGTGGCGGTCACTTTTCAACTGGACAATATGGAGCTGGTTTTCTCCGTATTGGAACAAAGCCTTCTGCACCATGATCATGGTCCTAGTTGTGCTTTTTTTCGGTAAGCATTTGTTGTCATGATTCGGGGAAAGGACATCATAGTTTCCTATCGTTTTCATTCTTATGAGAAAAGTGAAAACTTCCTTTAGATGGCTTTACACTTGGCTATAATGTTGTTGGTTGCAAATGTACAAATGTACCAATTCTAAATCATTTTCAAATCAATCATTTTCAATTGAAAGTGATAGAAAATCGCTTTCACTATCACTGATCACATAGCACTTTAAGCTGTACAGTTTGATCACTGCTGTTTGTGCAGTTTGCGCATGTTTTGGTCAAAAAAGGTTGGATGCATTCATTCAATCATTCATTTATGACGGGGTAAAAACATCCAAAACTCTGATACACTCCTTTCTTTAAAAATTCAGCTTAAATCCCATCTCTTCAGGACCACCTACAACGTCTGAAAAACCATCTTCCACCCTCTCTCTCTCTCTCTTAATGTGTTGTCTATTGTTGTAGTGTTGTTTATTTGCCTTTTGTCTGAGTGTCTGTATGTATTCCTTTTTGTAAAGCGTCTTTGAGTATCAAGAAAAGCGCTGTAAAGAAAACAATCTATTATTATTATTATTATTATTATCATTATTATTATTATTATTATTAATAATGTACCACTGCAACATGCCCTGCCCTGTTTTAAGACGCCGTTCGGGAGGTCCAGAAGTACTCCTCGCCCCAGACAGCACAGGAGGCCACACTGAACCCCAACCTGTTTGACCACCTCCACATGAAGCTGTTCAGAGCCCAGAGGAACCTCTACATCTCAGGGTTCTCCCTCTTCCTGTGGCTGTCAGTAGCTCATAACAAACACCCACATGTTTCAACGTTTTGCATTCGTAAAACAGGAGTTACTATCAGTATACCATAGTAACTCCACATGAACATCCACTTTAGAGTACCAAAACCTTGAATGTCCCTCAACGGCGCGTATTTGCTGTTACTGTTATTTAGTCATTTAGCGGGAACGGTTATCCTCATGAATGAACAGGTATACTGGGGTACTGGGAGAGGGGTCTCTACCAATGAAATGAGATGTTGTTCTTTCTGATTATATTACCTAGAGGGAGCATGTGTAGGCAGAAGAGGACTGGGCCTAAAATGGTCCCCTGGGGGACCCCACAGGACACAGGGGCAGAACCTCATAGAAAAACCACCACACTTTTTCTTTTGCATTTATAAAATATGAGTTACTATCAGTATATTGGGCAATCGGCATGTATTTTCTGTTACTGTTATTTAGTAATTTAGCAGGAATGGTTATTCTCATGAATGAACAGGTATACACAGGGGTCCCTACCTGTAGATTGTGGACATTGGGGGTTCAATGGGTTTTCTGTCTCCCTGTCCGGGCCGGTCCTGTGATCGCCTCACAGTATCATGCGTCGCATTGTGACCTTGGTGAACCAGGTTGCCTTAGCAACCACGGACAGCGCCGGACTTCAGGCCCAGATGGTTGGCGCTAACCAGGCAGCCACCCGGTACCAGGCGGAAAACCTGCAGCTGAAACAGGTCTGAAGCATTCCGGAGATAAGCCTTCAAACTAAACCCCAAATCATGGTATTACACAGAAGCCATTGCATTCCTGCCTCCTTCAGAAGTATGGATTTCCTCTCGATTCATTGTTGGGCCACACCAGAGCCAATCCTGTCAATAATCAGCCCGAGTATTTCCTTACTTGCTAGCATTTTTATTCTATCAGTCAACACTTTGACACCTCTCACACTCAAATATATACATTAAATTAAAATCAGATGCAGCACTTTTTTCCTCCTATAGTAAATCTTAAATACATTTCAAACATGTTTATCTTGTTTTTTTTAAAGTAATACGTTTGTATAGTAAAGCGATGTGGTAGTGTTGTGCAGCAGTAATCCTTGAACCAAGCAATCACTTAGGATGAAAGCAATTGACAAGCAGAGACCGTGCGGTGTGCCCAGGCTCTTCAGGCGGAGGAGGAGAAAACCTCAGCCAAGAGCCGGCTGATGGAGAAGGAGGAAGAGTCACGGGCCAGAGACCTGCAGGCTGCAGAGGAAGGTGGGAACCCCGATATGCTCAGATTCAGCATGAAGTTCCAACCCAGTCTCACGGAAATACGTGACATAGTCACGTCATTTAATTGATCTATTCATTTGTGATCTGGGACACGTCATTTAAATTTTTTCGTGCCAAAAAACTCAAATTTCAAACTCATGTACCTAATGTCCCTAGGCCTACAGATAATTTAATTTTCTCATTTGATTTTCAAGATTTTACAAACACAGAAATATTGTCTGTGATAACTACCAATATGACAGCTTTTGGCCACACGTTTCTAGTTTCACCACAATTCACGGATATATTTAATGCAGGTGCGCTGCTCTGTAGGCAAACCGCGATGGAAAAAAAGGTAGCTGCTTCATCTCTTCTTTTTAGAATTGTAGGCCTATGTCTTAATGTTTATTTTATCTAGCCATCTATTGTCTTGTTTATTTGTAGGCTATGTGAATGAAAGTCTGCGTCGATGCCTACGTGTCGCGAGCAGACGTTGCCGTGAAATTTGTGCTTTTTTGGCATGGAATAATTGAAATGACGTGTCCCAGATCACAAATGAATAGATTAAATGACGTGACAGTGTCACGTATTTCCGTGAGACTGGGTTGGAAGGACCTGCTGCTGAAGTCCACCATCAGGGAGAAAACATGAACATCCACTTTAGAATACCAAAACCTTGAATGTCACTCTAAGATTGTGTGAAGGCCAAATGTTACAAATTGAGAGTTACTTTTAAGAAAACCATGAAAACATATCTCAGAATGCTGAGATAATTAACTCATCAATTCAGAAAAAGAGCTGAATTAAATTTTTCAAGTGGATGATTACGCTTCCGTACATGGCGCTGTCTGGTAAATGGAATAATGTAGGGCAGGGAGCGTGTTAAGCCCACACGCACTTAAGTAAAGCTTGCGTGCGATTTCCTTAAAGCGCACGTACAACTTACTAAAGAGTGCGTGCGATTTACTAATACACACACGCTCTTTATAAAAAGATAACTGTCACGATTCGATTCAAAATCAATTTTCGATTCATTACATTGGGATGTCAATATTCGTATCTAGTCCACTGTGTGCTAAGAAAGGTACCGTGGCAAATAACTAGGCGTAGCAAAGGCATTTTTGTTTGCATCCGCAAACAGTTGTTTTTATATTAGAATTTTATTTATATTTTTGGTAGTCATGAATCAACTCAGGATCATAGATAATGATGATCCCTGGACGAAAAATCTTTGTTAATTAATACAACAAAGCAAAGAACGTATAGATACAGTGGATATGATGTTTTTTATCTGCAGTTGTCCGTAAGGCCCGGGTTGAGTTGGAGGCTATGAGGAGGCAGGCTAAGGGCCTCACACAGGAGTACGACAGACTGCTTACGGAACACACTCAACTACAGGTAACACACGCATCGACAACGCACACAAACTATGCGCAATGAAAATGTTTATTTATTTATTTTATTTCAGGACAATGGACATTAATAAATGTGCATTGTCATAATAAATGAATGTACAGCAGTACACGTAAATGTGCACGATTGTAGCCCGGGTACTAATTTCCATCTGTAGTCCATTAGGCAGGTAGATGTTAAAGTACAAATAACAAAGATATATAAAAGTGAAATTTGCTATATAAAACAGGGAGAAACAGAAAGAAAGAAAAAGAAAAACAGGAGAACTCATTAGTATGTGTTCAAACTGAGACACAATTCATTAGTATGCTGTACAGCTACAGTTAGAGGTGGTTGCACATTTGGTCGGCGCTAAGCCACACCTTTACTTGGCTCTTGAAGGTAGGCATAACATACAGCTGCAACACATAGGGACAAACACACGCACAGCATTTGTAGCTATCCAATTAGAAAGCTTAATGCTGTTTGTAATGGCTCTCTGACTCAAAATGTGTGACTTACTCCACAGAATCTTCAAAACACTGCGGACAAAAAGGACCAGTAACATTTGACTCATGCTGGTTTGATATTATTCCCTGTGAATCCTCCGCTTTTGAAGTTTGAATTTCTGTATGAATCATATTGCCACTCAAGGCATCACCTGCACTGCCAATGTCCTCCTCTTCCTCTTACCTGTAGGGTTAACATAGCTGTAGCACTTATCACTAATTAGGGGTCTGTTGCTTTAAGTATGACAGTAAACCTGTACAGGCACAACTACTGAAGATACCACACATATATGAATGTTGTTACTGTTAGATGTGTGTTCCATTTGATGTATCTGTGTAGGCTTGGATGGCAGAACTTTTGAACATTACAACGTGCAATCAATGTCACTTTACTGTATTTAGTATTTGATAAAAATATTGAAAAACAAAATAAATACATTATGACTGCTGGTCTAATACTATTTATTATCTAGTAATTGTTTAGAGTAGTAAGTCAAACACAATTGCTGGTATATACCACAGTTTGGAGTGTGTGTGGAGGATGGTTGGTTTCAGCAGCCTCGCCTGGCTCAAGGGGCAGGGTAAGCACACCGGTTAACCAGCCAAACCAACCATCACAAAACACACGCAGAGAGATCTCCGGCATGGCAGCGTGTTACACTCCTTCTGTGTATCCTACTCAACCTCGCTAATAAACCGGTTCCAACATCAAATCACCACCCTGCGTTGATTTGGACGAGCCCAGTAAAAGCCGGTGGGAACTAGTTGTCCAATTAAATGGATTCACATCAAAACGTCCAAACATTGTCCAGCTTGACACAATTTCTAATGGTTCATCAAACATATTCACTGTCTGCTGCGTCACACCAGAAGGCTGAGGCAGGCTGGGTGGTGGGACTTCCAGAGTGGGCCTGTGATATGGGCCTGGAGCTTGGCCAGCTGTGACCCGAGCAGTCCATGAAGGGGCTGATGGGAAGTCCCAGAGTGGGCTCCTCGTCTCCCTGCCAAGACGCCACAACACTGGTCATTTGGAAGACATCATCTCAACCCGTCTCAGCTGGACGGATTCCGGTCAGATGTATCACATTTATTTTAGGATTCGGTCCAGGTTTTATACCCCGACACCCTCAGCGACCATTTTCTAGAGCCCATCTCGCTCTTAAGTACAACATTTATAGCACAGCCTTCCCCTGAGTTGTGTCCTATCGTCCACATGCAGCCAATACTCCAGCATTAGCATACAGCAGCTAATGGTTCAGCGCTACCGCTGGGCCAAAGGCTGACAGGAATGTCAGCCATACCGTGGGTGGCGGCTCGCCTATAGAGGGCGCTGGGGCGCCGCCCTCCCGCCGACCGGCCATCTTTTCTTTTTCAAATATATTTATCTATATTTTTTTTAATAATCTTCTCATTTTGAGAATTTATCTATTTTAATTGCATTCGAATAATGCATTTATTTTAGAATATATTTAGAATCCCCCATAATTAAATCTTACTTCACTTAGATGTTCAACGTTCATTTTGGTAAAGTAGATGTCTTCCGTGGTGCGCTTTTCGCTCAGCCCCACATGCCTGAATTATTAGCCAATGGTTCCCTCGTTGCTAGGCGGAAAAGTACATAATTTCGCCAATCAGCGTCGTCGAATTGTATGGCTTTGGGGCGCTCAAGATATAGCCCCAAGCGCAGTGCACCGTCCACTGCGCGTAACCGCGGATTTGCCATTACCTCAGAGATCAGCAAGATGGCGACTTTGAGTATTGTTACCACTGTTTCCCTGTGAGTTCAGCTAGCACCAATTTAAGTTAAGTCTTTGCTTATGAATCCCTTCGAAAGAAGAATATTTGCAGAGAAATTGCAAGTAAAAGAACTCAGAGCAGAAAAGCCAGAAGTGAACGTAAGCCAACAAGCAAGAGAAAAGGATAGAGCTTACAAGATAAGTTTTTCCAGAGTATGGTTCAGGCTTGGCTAACTAGCTGTGGGTATGCCAATGCAATTTTTTGCTTTCCTTGTATACTTTTTAAAACAAGTGCGTGTGATAGTTCGTAGACACAGACAGGGTTGACAGACCTGAAACATTTGTCAGAACGGATAAAAAAAACACAAGCGAGCAAGAGTGCATATGAACAACTGTGTGAAGCTAGCCATGCTAGAGGTAAGCAACTTCTATTTATTCCACTAGCCTATATGTATTTCCCTTGAGATGGACACTGGTTGCAGACCCTCACAACCCCCCCCACCCCTTTCAAGTGTACTGTATATAGTTCTCTGCAAACCTATGGTGGGACCAGGCCTTCCTTGTGCATATTGTATATAGTCCTCTGCAAAGCTATTCAGTGTACACGTACTGTGTATAGTTCTCTGCAAACATGGTGGAATCAGGCCTTCAGTGTGCATATTGTATATAGTCCTTTGCAAACCTATTCAGTGTACACACTGTATAGTCCTCTGCAAACCTATGGTGGCATCAGGCCTTCAGTGTGCATACTGTATGTAGTCCTCTGCAAACCTATGTTGGTATCATGCCTTAAGTGTGTCTTCAACAACCACACACAAAAGCTTGCACATTTACATGAATTTTGTGGAATTCATATTTCATTGTATTTGTCTAAATGCATACTAATGCAGACTGTAGATATATTTATGAGTGACGTTTACCAACACAATTACACAGTTACTTGGCCGTAACACACTCACCCATTATCTCTATCTCTCTCTTTCTCACTCACACACAGAGAGAGAGAGAATGTTACCTTGTGTGTAATTCAAAGTTATTGTTGATGTATCTGCACTCTTAATGTTGCTGATTTCTACATGCAAAAAATTTACTTAAAACTTAGTTCACTGGCCCCATTCGTCTTTGTAAGTAAATGTTCTTTATTTGCCTTTACTATTTTGTCAGAATGCACCAGAATGCTTTGTTTGTTTGTGAAAATCACAAAAAAATCTTGTGGGGGACCCCCCCAGACCCCCCTACAGGGGTTTGGAATGCAAACGTTCAGCCCCCCCTCAAATAAATTCCACCAGCCGCCACTGGGGTCCAGCAGCCGGGGTCTGCAGACTGGCCCGGCCATCCGCCGCGTCTGATAGGAATGTAAATAGGCAGGGTCTAGCGCCAGGTTTGACCGTTGCCGTGGCAACAGGCCCTGTGACCGCCCTGCTAAAACCGGCCTGCTAAAAGAAAAACGACCACCCCTATGTCTCCCTCTAACTCAAAGCATTGAGATGATCAGTGGATGGATCACTGACTTGATTGGCTTTAGTCACGAACGTGATGGGGACTGAATAGGCCAGTCCCACTGCAGGAGGGAGGGGCCCGTCCCTGACTACATGCTGAACAGAAGACTGCTATGTTTTCATTGCATTACTCCGAGGGATGTATTTGGGGGCCCTCTCACATATATAGTACAGAACCATTTTACTCTTACCTGTAAACATTTAGGGACAACACACAACACATGTTAGAACTGGTTATATTCAAACTGCAATTGTAAATTGTTGATGCTGTAAATGCTGCTTGGTGCACAGACACACACACACACACATACATACGCACGCACCCACACACGCACGCACGCGCGCACATGATTGTTGATATGGCTGATCAGTCCAGGCACTGGCTGTGTGGGGAGGTGCCCTACTGCATGGAGCACGTCTGTGGCATGGATTCTGTTATGATCCATCTCATAATTAATAGGAGAGAAGAGAGAAACACTCTTCAGAATATATCATATCGTCCACTAGAGGACACTGTTGCATTTCGTGTGGTTGTATTCAGGTTAATTGACGTCAGTGTGGGACACACAAGCGTTTCATTCACTTGTGTGAATGTGAATGAAGCACTCGGTAGTACCACCCTCTAATATCTTACTGCCATAATAACAGGCCTGTCGTACCAGGTACTCAAGTGCGCATGTGCCAAGCGCGAACGCATACACCACAAGCAAGCACATGCGCACGAACATACACAGAAACACACACACACATGCACACACACACTACACGCACACAAGCACGCGCACACACCGCACGTCAACACAAAGGCAGCGACACAGACGCCCATATGGTCGTAAAGTAGTCTGCCCCATGGTCATATTCTAGGACTGTTGTTGTTTAAAATCAAATTACTCCGCCTTTATCTTTCGGCATTGAAGCCTATTTATTTATATTATTTATTTAGGTATTAAAATTGTATACCTGATTTCATACCTGATTGAAACAGCTGTTATTGAGAAATACCTGATTTCAAAAGTGTTGTTATTGAGAGATTTGCACACATCGTCGGGCCAAGTTCCAAATCGAAGGTCTGCTTGATTGATGATTTGTATTTCTACTTTTCATGTATTTGCATTTCACTCGCTAAGCCTGTTGTTAAATTGTTGTTAAATTGTTAAAATAAAATATGGAAGAAATAACTTCCCTATAATGTCGAATTTGTCCTTTGAAATAATTGACTTTGTAGAGTTGGTGTTTCCATTGCACATAGGCTATTCTAATTAGCCCGACATCATATGACGAGTGTTGCGGATGGCACTTCAAAAGCGTGCAGTAACATTAGGCTAGGCCTAAAAAAATAAAATTGTTTGGTTCAGGTTTCCGACCGACCATGTCAATTTATGCGCGACCCAAATTATTTTATGAGCTTTAAAAAAGATAAAAAAAATAATAAATAAATGTTGCAGACTATAATTACGTTTTGGTACAGCACCTCTTCATTCTATACAAGGATGAGCGAATTTTCTCGCTTTTAAATGAAAACAACCTACCTATCATTCGCTGAAAAAATAAAATAAAAAAATAAAATAAATTCCCTACCTACCCATGACCTCAACTTACAACCAACAGGAACCAAACTTTTTATTTTATTAGGCCTTATTAGTTTATTTTTAATTCTTACTCCCAATTAGTTTAGTCAACATGTTTTAATGTAGCTCAAAATGTACATGTTCAAAATATAAATTGTGGGTGTGGTCATACGCCAGTAGTTTCTGCCCCACCGGAATGAAGGGGCACCACACGCTACTGGTAGGTGATAGGCATCAAGGCAATAAAGGTATGCAAACTTGAAACTGATCCTACTAAGTTCTTTTTAAGTCTGACTGTTTTTTATCGGATAAAAAAACCCTGCTGTGAAAAACTGTTAGATTCCCAACCGGCTGTTTCTCAAGTGCACATGAACGGTCGCTGTCGGGAACACGCGTAAGCGTGAGCGTCATCACTGGCAAGCCGGCTCGTCATCACCAGGAGAGTGAACGGCTGTTTGTGATTTCATAATGAGGAGAGCGTCTCCAAGGACCTCGACTGGTCACCGGTTTATTAGGACGCGCCGGTGTGACTTTATTAGGGAAGCGTAATGGTGCGGCCACACCAGACGCGTATCTCGCGTAATTTTTACGCGAGATACGCGCGTAAAATGTTGCTTGACCATTTTGTGTCAAAAATGGTCACATACGCACCATACGCGCATACGTCACTCGCCTAGATGAGTCCATGTCCATGCAAGTGAACGGAGCGTTCCCTCTTCGTCATAACTATCAAACCAAACATCCTTCACATTCACCGAGCGAACATTACGAAAGTAAAATGCACATTTCTCGCTAAAAATGTTTCCATAAACGCATTTAATGGCGTAACTATGTTACTATTTCCACCCAGAATAAAGAAAGTTGTCGGCCGTGGCTGCGCTGGAGTCCGAGGTAGGAAACCCCAACGCCGCCGTGTTTGGGTGATAGAGTTTAGATCGGGTTAGATTAAATAATCTCGGATATAAATAACAATAATCGGGTTAAATAACTTCACATGGTGTGTCTGGTGTGTTTCCCAGCAGAGAAATAGTCCGCCAAGACGTTGAGGTTGCTTAGTAACCAGAGACTCTGTCCATGCAAGTGAACGGAGCGTTCCCTCTTCGTCATAACTATCAAACCAAACATCCTTCACATTCACCGAGTGAACATTATGAAAGTAAAATGCAAATTTCTCGCTAGAAATGTTTCCATAAAAGCATTTAATGGCGTAACTATGTTACTATTTCCACACAGAATAAAGAAAGATGTCGGCCGTATGCTTCTGTCCAAGCTCACTACTCTCTGCCAGTGACGTCGGGTCAAGCTCAACGCTGATTGGGCAATGCGTGTCTCGTCAGACGCGTATCTCGCGTACTTCGCGTAAAAAGTTCAATTTTTTGAACTCTTGAAATGTACGCGATATACGCGCGTATAGCGCGTAAATATACGCGCCACATACGCGCTATACGCGCGTAAAATGTTGCTTAATACGCGTAATACGCGCGTAAACCAATGGTTCCCTATGGAAAAAATGGCGATTTC
This sequence comes from Gadus morhua, assembly GCF_902167405.1. Classification (NCBI taxonomy): domain Eukaryota; kingdom Metazoa; phylum Chordata; class Actinopteri; order Gadiformes; family Gadidae; genus Gadus; species Gadus morhua. Next base: position 3,490,509 of record NC_044056.1, on the reverse strand, counting down.
ATACGCGAAGTACGCGAGATACGCGTCTGGTGTGGCCGCACCTTAATGCATTCACTTGAGAAAATAAATTCTGCTCTGCTTATCTGAATTAACGAGTTAAGTATCTCAGAATTCTGGGATAACAAGTTACGGTCAAGGGACCGCATAGCATGGGCTATACGCTGTCTTTACCGAAATTTAGCCTACTTGACGACTAATTGTTTCTGTACAAAAAACATTACCCCATGTGTGAATTAGGCCTATTATTTGGCCGTAAAAAGAGCCATCTGAAGTTTGAAATTCATGTGGTCATGCATCTGTCTCAGCAGAGACTGCCATCACGCTGTGAAAATATAAACTCTTCAAGTTCAAATGCGCTGACACTTAAAGGAAATGGAAGATGGCACTCTCATTGGTTAATTGCATTTTATTTCATTGGTTTATCCAAAACACACCTATTGGTAATGAAGACCAATAGGTTTGCGTCGGGGGCAAAAGCCATTTATCCGCCGGTATAATAGCAACAGCGGCAGAGAACCGCCCATAAGACTTGCGTTTTCGAGTTTCACACTTGCCTTTCAGGCAGCTAAAATAGGGCCCTTACGCCTCATGCCCACTGCACCGTCAGTCAAAGGACGTGGGAAGGCGTGGCTGACGGATGGGGGAGTAGTCTTTGCAGAGGCATCCGTCAGCCAATCAAATCGCTTCGCCGGGTTCTTCCCGCTTCTTTAGGATGAACTGAAGGGTGAAAACAAAGCAACCTACAAGTGAAACACATTAGTGGGAACATCTACAACAGTGTTGGGAAGAGCATCCCTAGCAATATTTGATTTCCATTGTAGGAAGTTTGTTCGGCTGTTATGTCTGCAAAAGGTGGCTACTTTGATGATTCAAAAATTATGATGCAGATCGTTTAACAAAAGGATTCCAGGATTTGTGTTTTTTGTCTCCAAATGTTGATTTATTTTTTCATTTATCTTTGTTAATACTGTAATGATTATATGACAATATTGAAGATATCACTTGACTTACAGGTTACACAAAACGTACCCCCAAGTGGACAAATATTAAAGTAGAACTTATTGCGAATATTCAATATTAAGATCTCCCCTTCCTCTTGAACACTTGCTGTGAACTCTTTCCGTGTATTGGGGACAGAGGTCACCCTAGGTTAGAGAACCAACATGCTTTATTGCTGTTTTTCTGTTGGCAATGTACTGTATCTTTGAAACACTTGTGTCATGAATTATCTTTGGCACTATTTAGAGCATTACCTGACCCACATTTACTGAAGCGATTTAGCATAAACCCCAACTTTAAAGCAATTTGCATCTGACTGGAAGTGTGCAGAAACGTATTATCTATCAAGGCTGTTGGACTGGAAAACTAAATTATTAACAGCATATAGAATATTTGAACTGAAATTATCACTTACTAAACTGAAACGTTAAATAATGGGATCAGCTAGACAGACTCATTTTCATATTTTGTTTTACAAGCTTTAAGGATGGACATGGAAACACAAGCAGGTTTATGATGATGATTTATTTATCTGCGACAGTCACTCTACATTAGCAATCAAACCAATGTTATGCAATCAATATTAAAACTGTGCACAGTAAGATGTTGATGCATCTTATTATACATTCATAACTTTATCAGACTCAGTGACATTAACATCCACTGCAGTGTAAGCCACAGCATGGTAGTTGCCGGTTGATTTGAAGTGCAGCTCGCTGCCATTCATGCATCTGATCTTCACTGTGGCCGGGTAGGGGAGGTTGATGACTGCTCGTCTCACTGACACCTCAACTGTCATGGTCTTTCCTGCCGGGACCGTTACTTTGACCTCATCTGATTCGGTTATGGTCTCTGAGGAGGTCATTGAGGAGGTTTGCGCCGCTCCCTTGGTCATGCTAAACCCACCAGACACCTCCACCAGGTCCGGGATCCCTGCTGTAACAGACACGCTGACGGTGGACTCAATCTTATTGGTGGTGCTCAAGGTGGTAGACTTGGTCAAAGATCTGCTGTATGCAAATTTATGCTCTTGAGTCGCAGTACTGCCATTGTGATAAGACACAGATTTTATGTATTCTTTGTTTACCTACAAACAAAAAAAAAATGCATATTGTTCAGGCAACACACAAAATAATACTTAAAGGTGCCATGACATGCTATTTTATGGATGCTTTAATATAGGTATTAGTGGGTCACTAACACAGTATTCAAAGACGTTCCCGAAATTCAGCCGTGGTGCAGAGTTACAGCCACTCCGAGCCAGTCGCACATTGAGCTTCCCCCAAATGCACTGTTTTGGTGTTTGTAGCTATAATGCAAATGAGGAGGAGCGAGGCGGGTCAAGGAGGAGGGTGGGGGTGTGGCCCTGAGCAGCTTGCAGCCACGGTACCATGCGCTCTGTTTACAGTGGATCTATCGCAATGGCGAGGCGCACACAGCCTTTAGCCGTGTTCTGTAAATATTCTAGAACACACGGGAGTCCTGGAGCTCTATATCTAAATAATATCATATACATAGATATAGATATCATATGATATATTATCACGGCCAAAAGCTGTTTGAGCCGACATTATGAATCTCAAACGACCACGTTGGGTTCTCCAACGTTCTTGGTTCTTCCACGTCCACATCAATCAGAAGTAGACTGAACATGGAGGAGAAAGGGATTGTTGCCGGGCAGCGCTTAGGCACCTCTGCCTCCTGCAGCGCTGAGGCGGTGGTCCCTCGGCAGCGGGAAGCGGGGCTCAAGTGGGAGACATTCGCGGCCAACAATCCCTTTCTCCTCCATGTCGTGGTTCATGTTCTTGAGGGAGTCAAAGCCAGGTTCCTTTCCCCCAATTCATTCTCAACCATGGCTGAGATAACCCCCACTACGAGTCTCGTTGTAGAAATACCAGAGACGAGAGCCCGACGTGTTATGCGCCATAACACCAAAAGCAGAACGGTTATCCAAATAACAAGGAAGTGTACAACACTTGCGTTACAGTCCTGGAGCTCTATATCTAAATAATATCATATAATGCATCGATATCTATATCATATAATACATATTATCATGGCCAAAAGATGTGTGTGCCTCCATACGATTTTGAATCACTAACGACTTTGTCGTGTTCTCCGACGTCTCTGGTTCTTCCACTTTCACATCAATCTGAAGTCGACTGACCCGCACGCTGCCTGCTGCCCGCTGCCGGGCGGTTGTGCTTCGCGGCGGTGGTGCCTTGCGGCAACCGGCGGCATGTCGCAGTTCATGTACTACAGGGAGTCAAAGCCAAAGTTCTTTTCCCCCAATTCCTTCTCAACCATGGCTCAGATAACCCCCACGACAGTTTTGTTGTGGAAATACAAGAGACGTCAAAGAACCGACAAGAAACACTTGTTTTCACACACACACACACATGTGGCGCTCGCACGGTCGTGTCTCATTGGCGGGCCAGGCAGAGTAAGGGGAGGAGCTTAGATGCTATGTGACGAGACGACATATGAAACCACATTCCAAATCAGCGCGCCTGAGCCTCCGTTTTTTCAAAGGCGAGCAGAACACCTATAGTGCTTGTTTTACACCGAACGCAAGTTTTAGCTACTGGGGGACCCTAGGCAGGCTAGGGGAACTCATATTTATGTTAGAAAACCTCATAAAGTGAGATTTTCATGCCATGGCACCTTTAATAACCAGTACAGAAAATATAAACTTATTTATTTAGTCTAACATTTAGACTTTCACACTTTATTAATCCCCCGGGGGAGAAATTCGAAAGATTTACGTGCTGACACTATTTTATTGACCTTATTAAACAAAAGACATAACTGTCAACCCCATATCAAATTATAATGTTTATACAGTGGACAGGACTCATCAAGTTGTATTTTATGGAACGCAAAGTGGGCCAACACGCATTTGATCAGAACAAATCTTTACTTTCTAACTGCTGAGAAAAGGGGCTTTATAAAATACATTTGATTGATTATATATAGGAAAAATCTGACCTATGAACGATAGGTATAACACATGCTTTTGTTAGTGATAGGAAAGAGGAAGAATACGTGCCAATTTCTGTCCTGGACACAACCTTCTACAAAAACAGGTGCTATTCATGCAGGAAAATAATCCCACTTCAATTGCTTTTCGGAGTTAATAAATAAACACTTGTTAATTTAAATGTATTGGCCCACTTATCCTGCCATATTCAGACTCATGTCTCCCACACATAGCAGCACTCACCTGGGGTGTGTACCCGGGCAGGCTGGGATAGGTCAGGTCGGTTAGCTCAGCCGACTTGATGGCATTGATGAAGACGAATCCCATACGGTCGATGTCATCACTACAACTCCCCTCCAACCCCAGGCAGACTCCAGACCCCACATCGATGGAGTACTCGGTCTTCAGGCCCCAGTCATTCATGTACTCAAAGAACTTGCGTCCAGAACTCGTCCCGAACTTGATGCCACCCAGACGTGTTCCGGCACCGTTCCCCCACAGGGACAGCTTGGTGATAATCTCGCCAGGTTCGAACGTAAACTCACTGAAAGTGTGACCCTGTCCAAAGGTCTTCACACTCCCGTCGGTCAGTTCTGCCCGCACAGCTTTGATCTGCCAGCCGCCCACTGCCACTCCGATCTTCTTGAGGGTGGCACCATTTTCGAGGCCATTGAAAGTAAATTCAGTGCCTCCCCCTCCACCGATGATTTCCAGTGTAGTCGCCATGTTTAATAACCTGAAACAGAAATGTACATCAATATATTCATGCATCCTCCAAATGCTCGACAAAAGATGCAATATTTGTCACAACATTACCTTTCACAATAATGCAATGTTATTTATTTACTAACCAATTGCCTTAATAATTATTTCTTAATGGTGATTGTCGGGTGCATTTCTGAATTATCCAGGATATTCGATTATTATAAAATGGGGGTCATGGGAAAGGGAATAAAATGCCTGAAGCATCAGATAAAATTAAGGAAAAGGACATTCTGTAATTTATACTGTCTATAGTATAGAATATATATATACTGTATTTAGTATATACAGAATATGGTAGCATTATTGTGTTATTAAAGGAATGTAGACACGTCTTTCAAAGTTTAGTTATACTACTCTGTGAATCGATATGTCGAGGCGACACACAACGCACATCTTCACAAGGTTCATGACTGCGTCGAAGCGTCTGTTTGGTCAGAGTTTAGATTCATGGAAGAGTATAACTTTACTGTTGTGTCCCCTCACAAGCCCACAATGCAGCCCTTCATCAGGTGGTCTGCCGAGGCCCATTGGCAATCCCGCACCCAGGACCCCCCCCCCCCCCCTAAATATCTCTGTATTATTTGTAATTTATTTAAACTGCAGCACACTTACACACTTCTATACACTTTCCACAATCCTAATAAAAAACAATAAATAAACCTAATTAAAAAAAAGTTTAAGTCAAGGATAAGTCTTCACGGCATATCAACTACTTACCAATCAGTGTGTTCCTGTCCTTGCCAAGTGACCAGTAAAAGGTAAGAGAAGTTATAGATAATGTCGACGGTATTCGGAAACACCCACAACCTTTTGCCCATGCCTTTCGCCCTTTTGCCCATCCGCACCAAACGGTGGAGACATGCCAATGTAGCCTAATGTTTTTCAGTAGGACCTGTTTGTCTGGCGGTTTCGCCATCTAGTGGACAAAACACGTTATTTTGAGGTGTTCTTGCTCTCGGCACTGACGGCACTAAGTTGGAGTTTCTTAGTTTTTCCCTGTGGAAGCGAAGCGCTGTTGTTCCGTTCCAAATCAGCTGTCCCTGCCGTCTCAGCCCTTACGGGAGCTTTTCGATTCATCCTGGAACGTGCATCTTTTCAGGGACTTTTTACAATAAATCCATAACAAATACCGAATATGGATTGTCTTATGTGTCCATATTATCCATTATATTGACCGGGTATTCCCAAGACGCTCACGCTCTGCAGCAAGCCAGTCACAGCTGATTGGCGCGGCGCTGTACAGCGAACGTAAACAAACAACTAAGCTAAGGTTAGCATTTCACTAAGCATTACTTTTCCTCCCGAGATCCCGCTGATGTTGTGTTATAAAGTAAAGGGAAACAGATATCTATTCTTCCTCCACCTCTCTCGCTTCTCTGCTTGGTGTCGCTTATAGTTTGCCTCCCTCGCTCTGGTAACGTCACGTACGTGGAAAAAAAAAAAAAAAAAGCTCAGAATACTGATTTAAGCTTTGAATACTAATTTTCCGAACGAGTATTCGAATAATTCGGGCCAGCCCTATTGGTATTTGCCCTTAGTTTACACAGTATTCTAAATGCGCCAAAATCATAAATCCGAGGCAGCATCCAAAAATGCTGCTGCTGACTGTAGCTATTCTATGATAAACATCTCTGCATAAGTGGGCTAGAAACTCCTTACCTGGTTGTAAGTTGTATACATATATATTCCATGGAGATCCTCAGACATAGAGGGTCGCTCAATCATTTCTAACCCCGCCATAAGCGAATGTTGTATTTTCTATGTTGCTGACAAATACCCAAGTCTCTCCAACAACTTCCAATATAACTCTACATTTCATTGTGCAAACATTTAAAATCCCGACTTTGAAAAGACATGAGGCCTGGGCAGGCACAATATATTATCTTCACAGGCCTACATTACAAACATAATTTCAAAATCAATTTCACTGTGCGAGTAAGGCCTATTTAAGATCGCAACTGAAATGGCATACGGCCTCTCGCCAGGGTTGTGGTGGGAATTGACAACTGAGCTTAGCGTGCGGCGAAGTGAACGCGGCAACCGGAAATCTATATATTTTTTCATGAAATAGGCTATGCTTTTGTGAAATTGTATAGGCTATATAAAGAACGAAAAAAGAACGTTATTAACCGGTTTTGGGTATTTCAGAATAACGTTTCTGTTCCGGAACAGTTGAAGACCATTTGGTTTTCGTTTCCATTTCCGTTTATCGTAAAAATCCATTCGTTTTTCGGTTTTCGTTTTCGTTCCTTGAACCAGTTCGGAGCCCTGCTGCTTACTAAGCCCTGGCGTCATCCCACCATTGACAGAGCCCCGTCAGTAACAACCGACACAACTTTACTGACATCTAAGCCGTTATTTTCGAAGAACAGTGTCAGTTCGTTAAAGATGATTTCCCCGGTAGTGCGCCTGGGCAGAGGGAGCAAACAGAGCAACTCTTCACGGAAGATCTTTCCATCAAAAAATCTTGCGAACATGGACAGCTGTTCCATGTCGGTTCGGTCACAAGATGAGTCGATGGCTATATATGCCGGCTTCGGCTTTCCTTATATCGGTGGGTAGACTGAAAAAGCAATCCTCCGCTAAAACCTTCACTCTTCTGGTTGCTGTGCTTGCCGACAGCGGCACCTGCTTTAATAGCTCCACAACTTTTGTTTTGATATTTTCCTCTTGATTTAAGACTTTACCAGCCATGTGAATTGCACATTGTTTAATCAACTCTGCATCAGCAAAGGGCTTCTTAGCTTTAGCAAGCGTCCAGGAAACATGCAATGAAGCAGCTGCTGCGCTCTCTTGTGCCGATGCCATTTTGCATATGGTTGAAACTGACCGCTTGTATGATGTCAATAATCCAATGTGGCAATCCAGTGTTTCCCACAGAAATTTTGGAGACTATGGGGGGGGGGTATGAAGCGATTGTTGACGGGGGGGGGGTGGTATGGAGCGATTGTTGACGGGGGGGGGTGTATGTAGCGTTTTGTTTTTTTTTGGCTCTAGGGGGCCCCCTAGTGGCCCGGGGCCCCAAGCAATTGCGGGGCCCTAGGCAATTGCCTGGTATGCCTAATGGGATGCAGCGCCTCTGCTCTCATGCAATCCCAATGAGAGCGACACGAACTTCGTCTGAGCAAAAAAAAAAATATATATATATATATATATGTATATATATATAATAATAATAATTCATGTGCACGCAGAGACTATGGCGGCCGAAATTAGACTATGGCGGGGCGCCATAGTCTCGTCAATGTGTGGGAAACACTGCAATCTTTTGTTTGCGTTGCTCAGATGTTTCTGGGAAACTTCCATTAAAGCTGACAGCATGCAAACAGTTAAAGTGCTGCTTCAGGTTGTCCGATTTAATGACAGCCACGATCTTCATGCATATTAAGCATGTCGGCTTTGCGTTGGCATGGTCCGATAAAATAAAATACTTATCAGTCCATTCAGTTTTAAAATGGCGGTGCTCCTGGTCGAACTTCCTTTTCTTGGCAAATTACATGTTGTTTCTTTCATTAATTTTCAAGTTGTAAGTCCCTGGGATGACAGACGGATAGCGGGAAAGTGACAGCAGCGGTGGCTACTCTCTGGTGGTGACGCTAGTGAAGTTGAAAACGCACAAAGCACGTCATTACGTATGCACGCAGTAACGTCAACGGTCAAGTGGACAGTGTGGACTGAGGGAAAAGTATAGCAGACCGCGCAAATAATTCTTTGTTTTATATATTTTTTTTTTTATAACATGTGAATGCGATTTCCTCCCCAAAACGCTCGTCTAAACGCGGAATAAAAAGTGAAGACGCGACGCCACTTTTGCGTCTTCTGTTCAGACCGTCGTCATGTAAACGTAGCCTTAGTGAGGGAAGTTCTCATATTCTGTTACGGTTTATATCGATTGGCAAGGAAGTGTTCGGTGCACCAGTTCAAATAGCCCATAATAATATGATTATAATTGTCAATAATTCACCACACATTTTACTTAAAGATTGTTTTAATACCATCATGTTATTAACAGAGTGAATAGGATTTGTTTTCCTTGCTGTTTTTTGTAGACATTGAGAGATTTGATGGAAAATACTTCCACAGTTGGGAATATTCGATGCAATGCTGACGGTCTGCAAGGGAAAAGAGTAGTCGTGATATGGATTGGGAATTATGGCGGCGATATTGTAGTCGACATAAGTAGAGTTGCAGAAAAGTTAAATAAATGAAAAATGTATTTCTTAAAATTGGTATAAAATCACAACAATGTAGCAGCAGAAATAGAGGAGTTAAATGAAAGTTTATCAAGGGAATGCATATAAAGTATTGAATAGAGGAAATGTGTTTTTTCGGATTAACAGGTGTACCTCGGCTCCAGAAATGGGGCATGGCTGGTCGGGCGTTTGAGACCAAACTGATCCGGGCGTTTAACCAGAGCCTTTATGGCCTCAAGCCTCGACACGGTTAAACAGACGCTAACAGCTTCCACAGGTCCATCTCTAACTTCATTCCCTAGGCATTCTGATCTCAAGAGGGAATGCCTGGAACTTCAAATGTTGGTTATTTGTTTGAGAGAGAGAGGGGGCAGGTCTTTTTAGCATGCTTCGGAAGGAGTCATTTCTGTTTCAGTTACAAGGGTTTAGCTGCACAAGGCGAGAAAGTGACAGAGGGATAGTCTTTTCCATCGCATGTTTCTTATTTCTTTGTCAAAGGTTGTTTTTTTCCATATTTATTCCCTCCTCTCTTTATTCTATTCTTGTTGCGGTTCTTCTTGTCATGTTCATAAAATTCTCACTCAGAGAACCGTTATCGGGCTTACACAGCTCGGGGGGAGATGGAGAAAGCACATTATGTTGCAGTACTCTGGGATAACGCTACAATTCTTGATCCTCTCTAAGCCCAGCTTGTACCTTCCCAATCATTAATTGTAATAGTTAAATTGTTCAGTTGTGAGCCCAATTCTCTTGAGAGAGCTGTGGTCAGGGATCTCTTTGCATACATTAGTTGATGATCTACTAGATATTGTTGTTGATTAACTGTACTCCAAATAACGCTTGACTTGAGATTATACACATGAACAGAGGTGTTTTTTCAATTGTTAATTATTATTACTATCCAATGAAAGCATCCACTGTTCTGTTGGCATGTTTTTTGCACAGATCCTGCTAGTGAGTGATGAGCACCCAGGTCGGCTCATCTCAGGTCAGGTTCAGATGAGGCCAAAGATGAAGGAGTTCTGTGGTTCCAGTGTGGTCTTTGTGGATGGAAGCATTCTAGACAAGGTGTGCTTTAATTATCTTATAAGATGTTTGTAGCTAGGTATTTTTGTTTTGTTTTGTCTTGCACCGTGAAGGTGGCTCCAGAAATGGCTGCCATTTCTCCTTTTCCATACCAAACTTTGTTAAAGCACATGTTACATCCCGGTAGATGTTGTTGTGTTCGCCAAGGGTTACCACTGCAGCTTCCCCTTCCTGCCCCCAGACCTGCTGGCTACGAGCGGCCATAGGCTCCTTCTCTACCGCCACGTCTTCCCTCGTGCGCTGACCAAGACCAGCCATGGTGGGCTTCATCCACGCTCTGGGAGCCATCAACCCCCTGGCTGAGATGCAGGCTCCCTGGGCCACACGTGTATTGAAACTTAAACATAGGAAAATCACGTATATTTTGGATGAGTTAAGGTAACACTTCTGGCAAGCGTTTCTATATAGATAGATACACCTCCTGCCATGACTCTTATTAATTATTAATATCTGAGCATGTCTTTGAGAAAAAAAATAAAAAATGGCGGCTACCGAAGGACACTTGACACATCCTGTGTGGAATAAGAATATCGTTGCGTTTGAGTGGTTTCCACTGTAGGTGGAGAACAGGGCGACTTGAGACGCTGAGACGAATAGAGCGTGTGTCCCCTTTGAAGACACGGGTGGCCCACCGAGCCTGGATCTCAGAGATGGGCATGATGGCTCCCAGCGGCTGCCCGAGTCCAATGACGGCCAGCGTGTTCCTCTCCAAATCCGGAGGGAACACGTACTTATAAAGTGAGGCCTTGTTCCCAGAGACTGGCAGCACATTGGAGGCGAGAAAAGGAAATGAAAAGCTGTACCCAGTGGCAATTCCTGCGACACAATGGGATCACACTGAAAATATGATCAAGAATACGGAATTGGGAAATAGCACTGTGCGTGTGTGTGAGGGACTGTGTGTGATTGTAATTACACCTACCACAAGGTCAATATTCTCTACTACACTGCCATCATCAAACTCCTCACTGGATCCTTGGAATCTGCGGATGTTGTGTTTGACCTTTACTGTTCCGGACAGGATGCGGTTGGGAAGATCATCACTTACGGTGGGATGTTGACTAAACTATGCCGATGACACTGTTCTTTAGACTTTGGCTTCGTGGGTGAGGACAGCTGTAGATGATCTACAGAATGCCTTCAGTTTATTACTACCTTCCTTAGTTAAAAATACAAAAAAGACAAAATACATGATTTTTACGTGTTACCGCTCATCACTAGCTAATATTGAAATCTCAACTGCTGATGGCACCCTGTTAGAAAGGGTACAAATGTTTCGGGATTTGGCTTGATGAGAAATTAAACTATCAAGCACACATCGATAATCTTCTAAAAAAGCTTAGACCAAAGTTAGGTTTCTACTTCAGACCAAAAAAGTGTTTCCTTATGCTGCCAGGTTAAGCCCAAAAGTACCTTTTTACCTATGTTAGACTATGGTGACATCTGATATGCAAGCTCCCATTTATTTTTTAAATAGTTGGATGTAGTGTATCATGCAGCATTAAGTTTTGTGATAGATACAAAAGCAAGAACACACCACTGCAAATTATATGAAATAGTCAAATGGACTTTACTGTCACTCAGGAGGAAAAGCCATGTTCTAATTTTTATTGCAAAAGCATTGGTTGGTAAACTTCCACCCTACATTTGTGGTCTCTAAACACGCTACACCAGTGCTAACAGCCCTAGGTCGGTAAACAAATTGGTCCTAAACATCCCAGCTATGCATGCAGAATTAGGTAAGACTTCCTTCAGCTCTTATGCGCCATACGCCTGAGATGATTTTCAGAACATAATAAATCTGAAGCCTTTGGCCTCCATAGATATTTTTTAAAATCTCTTAAAAACAACTTTAATAGAACAGTGTCACTGTTTCTAGCTTTTTCTCTGTCTCATTAACACTTTTAAATGTATTCTTGCTTGTGGTATATGTCTTCTCTGTGCCTAAACTGTACTTGTCTCCTTGTATTCTTGCTTGTTCTTTTTGTTTGCTTATGCTTTGCTTGTCGGTCTGTCTGTGGTCTATGTCATCTCCATACTGTAACTGTACTTGTCAGCTATCTTGGCCAGGACTCCTTGGAAGACGAGATATTATGTCTCAATGGGACCTTCCTGGATAAATAAAGGTCAAATAAAAAATGCCACATGCTCACAGACTTGGAGACTGAGGTGTGCAGGTCCCGGTTGTGTGAATGTATGTAGAGGCTTCCCAGTCCATGAGCATGCGCAGTGCGTGTAAATACCGGATCGAAACTTGAGGATTTGATCGTTTGTGGGGACAATTTGAGGAAATCTACCTAGCCAGGGCTGTTCATATGCGCTAAATTGTGTTGGACAAAACCAAGATCCAGCTATGGGAGATGCTAAACACACGTTGGAATAAAAAGGATTTCAATGGCTCACCAACTTCCCAATCTTGGAGCAATGCGTGGACTGCAAGAGAGGGTGGGTCATGGCTGATTCACCTGTCAACATAGACAATGTCAGCCATGAACCTGGGGTCTTAGCAAACCAGTCAAATCCTTCAAGTACGACCTCGGATACATGAAGCAAACAGTGGACACAAGACTGTTAAAACATGACTCGGGGCAGACGACATCATGTACTGACTACCTGTGTTTTGGTTTAAGATTGTACAGCCTGTGGTTGAACCGTTGATTGAGACTTCTCTCTATCATGCTGCAGACGAGATTAAATGGGAGGAGCGATCTAAAACATGTCAAGGCCTTACTGACAGTCATATCCCCGGGCCAGCCATTGTCTCCAACTCGGTTTCGGATCCAAGCAACCCTCCGTGTCCTCTGGACACGGAGGGTTGATGGTCAATCGGAAAAGTAAATTATTAAATCGAAACGGAAGGACGCATGGCTAACATTGCAAAGGTTAAGAGATGCATGAAACATTCAAATGGGTGACTATGAGGAAGAATAAAAGATTCCAATGTGATTCAGCGAAAATAGGTAACACATTTAGACATTCCATTCTAGTTTTTAGTTAGCATTTATGGGTCTATAAAAGAGTCATGAACCTGCTTGGTGACCCTGCTGAGTTCCACAGCGATGTCTCCTCCTGAGTTTCCTATTCCAATCACCACCATCTTCTTGTTCCTCCACTGCTTAGGGGTCTTTTAGTTGTGACTATGGAAGTACACTCCCTTAAGCGCGTCGATTCCTCTGAGAATAAGGTTTCATACTTGTCTTTGAAATCAAAGACAAAACTGACTTTGTTTTCCATAATCTAGGCCTACTCGTTGGCAACATTCCTAACCCCTCCATTACCTTATGCATGTGAAAAAACTAAATTCACTTTATTTGATACGCTTTGGATAAAGGTGTCTGCTGAATGACTATATATATTAAAGATTATACGTGCAATATCCTGGTCAAAATTCAATGCTCCAACTGCCTCACTGTTCCACCCATATGGCCTCCTCAAGCTTCCTGAAATCAACACCTATCACAATGCATGCACAATGTACCAGGTGGTAAATAATATTAACACCCGCCTATGTGAGCTTGTACCTATCTCTCGTCCACTGCACACACACTATACCAGGAAAAAACATTTGATTACTGGCAAAGTATGAAAACTGAAGAGCACTAGCCCGAGTATTGTTTCCAGGGGACCACAGATATGGAATAAGCTTGAAGGCTTCATAAAAATGTCCCAGTCCTTCTTGGCTTTCAAAATAAATCTAAAACAGAAGCTGTCATATGAAGCCGTCACCTACATATGACGGTGGTGGAATGTATTGTTATAACCTAGTGTTGTCAGTGTGTCTGCGAGATGTATGTGTCGTGTTCTCTGTGGAAGTGTGTGCCTGGGATGAGGATATGGATGTGAGTGTGTGTGTGTGTGTGTGTGTGTGGGAGTGTGTGTGTGTGTGTGTGTGTGAGTGTGTGTGTTTGTGTGGGGGGGGTGGGGTCACGGGTCCCCGCTACAAGCATTTCTTGCTTCTTAGGGATCGCCTTTTCATGCCGCCATCTTTGTTGTTGTTAATGCGTGTTGGATGTATGTATTATGTTTTTGCTCTTGTATTGTCCGGCACCTTAGCATGAATAAACTAAAAAGCATAATAGGTCCCCTTTAACACAAATGACGTTGATGGTTATTAGGCACTGTGCTGACTTTTTATCACTAAAAGTGTTTTGGTGATAAAGGGATTTTTAGACGGGTTCAGCTGCTGCTCAATGAGTCTCACATTTCTCTGCTTGCAATCATTGCGATTCACCATTGATTGATCCATTTATTCAAAAGATCCAAAGAAAAAGAACGGGTGCATTACGGTATCATTTTTATAATATTTTGAATAGCCTAATAAACATTTCAGTTGCGTTAGTATTTAATTTTTCATTTGCTTGTTTAGCTGTGTATGACAGTTAACAATGTTGTTGTATTACAATTATTTATGTGGGTAGGCTACTCCAACCTTGTTGCTGATCGATATGTAGGCATTTATTTGTATATAAATTATTGATTGCATTTTTCGTAAATAGTTGGAAGGAATCTGTTTCTTAAGCCATAACATTGCACTGTATTTTTTTCTAGGCCTACGTACATTTACTATGTTGTTAGTGTTATATGTTTTATGGAGCAGTCTTTCATATTTATGAAGTTAACTTGTACTTCCATGGTCGGTAAACAATGCGATTGCAATCGCTCCGGGGGGTATACCACGAACCTCGCTGAACATTCTCAGGCTTTCTTGGGAAAACCTGGCTCGACTGAGCCGCAACTCGCAATCAGAGTTAAATGGTACCACGAAGCTCACTTTAGATTCAATTAGTTGAACCAGGTTTTCCGCTTTAGGTTCAGTGCACGTTCACTTGAAAGGGGCGTTTTTTGCGTCATTTTTCTCACCTTTACGATAGATCAAGCAGTCAATGCGTATAAGTGAAAAGATTCTGCATATTGTCTATAAAATAATATGCCAAATGCAGAATTGTTCGCCATTAATCCAAATAGAATGATGATGATTTAAAAATGCATAAGCAACGTCCATCCTGCCTTATTCTATCATTTAGGGAATTCACTTTAAATACACCCTATGTAAGAAATGCATCGCATGTTATCAAGAGGTAGCGGCTGTAGCGTAGTGGATTAGACCCGAACGCCAGCGACCGGGGTTCGAATTCGCCGGTCTATCATCATGCATTTTAACCCCATAGATGTGGTGCCAGCACGGCCTTGAAAATATGGGTTCAAGATCGAAATAAGCACACCCGAGGGCCGAAAGGAGGGGCATGCCCTCGGGGTCTGACCGGGCAAAGTTTCGGGCAGGAAGGGCCCCCCCTTCCTGCCCTCGGGGTCCGACCGGGCCAAGTTCGGTGCGGGGGCCCCAGTTAGGCCCTAGAATAAGGTATTCAAATTTCAGGGCGGTAGGACCTTCCTTTCTCAAAAACTGTTTTTCCACCACATTCTGAACCATTAGGTCTTGCAGGCAACACTTCTGAGGGGCTTTGTCCAAATGACATTCCATTTGGGAAAACTTTTTTTCTCTAAGTGCTAGAACTCCAAATCTCGGATATGTCGTTCTCGGGGCCCTGGAAAATGTGTGTAAACATTTTAGCATCTTTAGCTAAAAGGGGCGTGACCTCCAACAGTACAGTAAATGTACATAAGACAGAGGTTAGTTTCTTGTCCCCATTTTTTGTGGGATGGAGGTGTAAATTTGCGGCTTAAGGTGTGTAGACACAGCTGGCCTGTGGCCACGTTTTTGAAGTCTGGGGTCAAAAGGTCATGGGTTTACATTTTGTCTGTGTAGCATGGAAAAATCGGAGAAACACTCCAATTCAGAATTCATTGGTTTACATTTCGTTCTTTGGAGCACGGTTATTTTTATTTATTTATTTATTTTCCGTTTTTGAGGAGGTGCTTCAAAGATGCAAATGTTTCTGCAAAAATCCAATGGCAAAACCCGTTGGCTTTTTGTCTAGGGAATCCAGGGCGACGCTCACTTCCGGGTTGGCCAACATACGTCATCCCTCCACCACTCTACTGTAAAAACATATGTTCAAGTTGAATGAGAATAATAATAATAATTATTATTCTGCCATAGTATTTATATAAGGGGGGGGGGGGGATACAAGTCTTTTGGCCATTCGTAGTGTTGATCAGCAGAGAAATAATTTGTCCGCAAAGACGGTGACGTCGCTTAGCAACGGAAGACGCTGGGGTAGACAAGTCACCGGACTACTACCCATGCAAGTGAACGGAGCGTTCCACGGCATTGAGAAGACTTGTGTAATAAAGGCCTATAATATTTCTGTTTATGGCATAGATTTCTCCTCAGATTAGGCCAATAAACCAATGATAAAATAAAAATAAAAAACGCTCGATCAAGGCCCGGCCCGAGTATAGTGGTGGGAAATATCGGCCCGACCCGGCCCACGTCGGGCTCGGGCAGAGAATCTAAACACTGACTGGAACTACTTAGCATGTGTCTGTAGGGCTATATCAGGTGTTAATGCACGCCCTGCAGCCAATCAGAATACGAGTATTCCCCCAGACCGTGGTCTAAACAATATTATTCACGAGTTATAATCAACCCCTACACATCAATATTAATGGTAACCCATTAAATACGGTATGATTTCTAGATGTCATGGCAACGTCCGCTCGCGACACTGGACTTGCGAGGCATCGACGCGGACGTTCATTCACATAGCCAAAAACAAGAGAATAGATGGCTAGATAAAATAAACATCAAGACATACAATTCTAAAAAGAACAGATGAAGCAGCTACCCTTTTTTCCTTCGCGGTTTGCCTACAGAGCAGCGCACCTGCATTTAATATATCTGTGTATTGTCACAATTTCTCAGTATCAAAGGTGAAAGTGGAAACGGGTGGCCAAAAGCTGTCATATTGTTAGTTATCACAGACAATTTTAGGTAGAAACGGGTGGCCAAAAGCTGTCATTTGTTAGTTATCACAGACCATTTTCAACAATGAATGATCTGTACGGAGCTCCATAAGGGACATTAGGGAGAACTTTCCCCGGACAGAACCTTAGTTTGGAAGTCGTGCTTAGTGACACGACAAATACTTCCACTTGAAATACAAAATTTAGAAAATACGTGTCCCTGATCACGTTTCAATAGATTAAATAACGTGACAGTGTCACGTTTTTTCGTGAGACCAGGTTCGAGCGTGTGCATGGGTTGAATTGCGTGTGTCTCCCGCAGAATGCATGAGACTTGAGAGCCCTGTACTTACGTGACACAAACCAGCCCCGCAAACGTTCTCTCCCGCTTGAGATGACGTCTTTCTTTATAGGTTCATGGGTCTGATGCGCCGATTTCCCATGCTGATATTTCCGGAGATTCTCTGGCATCTTCGACAATTTGGCTATGGATTGTCTCATTACACGCTAAATAATATAATTATAGCCTGATTATACATAGCCTATATATATATATCTATATATATATAGATATATATAGGCAATATATATAATTAGGCAATATATATATATATATATATAGCATTTGTGGTTTTGGCATAAACATAACTAGGGTGCACTGTACTATCTGAGAACACCCTTTCTGAAGCCTCTCTCTCGCTCTCTCTCTCTGTCCCTCCCTCTCTCTCTTTCTCTCTCTCTCGTACCGTTTTGCGGAGCACGTTAATTGTCTGAGAAGACTCCCATTCAGAATGCATTGGTTTACACTTCGTTCTGTGTGGCACGAAAAAAGTTGGACTACCGTGCTCTGGAACACGCTTCAATAGATTAACGTTCGTGCGCATGAGCACGAAATCGCGTGATACCGGGTTGTACTATCACCGTTGCTGTGGAAAAAAAAACGAGCTGTGCAAACCGAGCTCACGACACTATTTCAATAACCCCTGTCTGGGAATTCAGAAAGAGCCAATTGCCATAACCAAGTCTATTGGTGTTTTCATTGCTGCTGATCTACGGCCATTCTCCGTTGTTGACAAACAAGCAGTTCTTAAAAAATGTCAAACTATTAACCGTACCGTCCTGTACTACCGTGACTTCAAAACCAAGGTACGTACCAAACCGTGACTTTTGTGTACCGTTACATCCCTAATTTCTACCCATCCTATTACAAAGCTTTATGCTGTTTGTAATGGCTCTCTGATTCAAAATGTGTGACTTACTCCACAGAATCTTCAAAACACTGCGGACAAAAAGGACCAGCAACATTTGACTCACACTGGTTTGATATTATTCCCGGTGAATCCTCCGCTTTTGAAGTTTCAATTTCTGTATGAATCCTATTGCCACTCAAGGCATTCACCTGCACTTCCAATGTCCACTTCCTGTTTCCTGTAGGGTAAACACAGTGGTAGCACTTTTTTTTCACTATTTAGGGGTCTGTTGCTTTGAGTATGAAAGTAAGCCTTTACAGACACAACTAGTGAAGATACCACACATATATGAATGTTGTTACTGTTAGGTGAGTATTCCATTTGATGTATCTGAATAGGCTTGGTTGGCAGAACTTTTGAACATTACAACGTGCAATTGATGTCACTTTATTGTATTTAGGATTTGAAAAAATTATTGAAAAAAAAAATATATATATTGACTGCTGGTATAATGCTATTTATTATCTAGTAATTGTTTAGATTAGTAAATTAAACTGAATTGCAGGTATATACCACAGTTTGGAGTGTGTGTGGAGGATGGTTGGTTTCAGCAGCCTCACGTTGCTCAAGGGGCAGGGTAAGGCTGCACACCGGTCAACCAGCCAAACCAACCATCACAAAACGCACGCAGAGAGATCACAGTCCCTCTGTGTATCCTACTCAACCTCGCTAATAAACCGGTTCCAACATCAAATCACCACCCTGCGTTGATTTGGACGAGCCCAGTAAAAGCCACCTAGGTGGGATCTAGTTGTCACAATTAAATGGATTCACATCAAAACGTCACACATTGTCCAGCTTGTCACTATTTCTAATGGTTCATCAAACATATTCACTGTCTGCTGCGTCACACCAGACGGCTGAGGCAGGCTGGGTGGTGGGAGATCCAGAGTGGGCCTGTGATATGGGCCTGGAGCTTGGCCAGCTGTGACCCGAGCAGTCCATGAAGGGGCTGATGGGAACTCCCAGAGTGGGCTCCTCGTCTCCCTGCCAAGACGCCAAAACACCGGTCATTTGGAAGACATCATCTCAACCCGTCTCAGCTGGACGGATTCCGGTCAGATGTATCACATTTATTTTAGGATTCGGTTCGGGTTTTATACCCTGACACCCTCAGCGACCATTTTCTAGAGCCCATCTCGCTCTTAAGTGCAACATTTATAGCACAGCCTTCCCCTGAGTTGTGTCCTATCGTCGACATGCAGCCAATACTCCAGCATTAGCATACAGCAGCTAATGGTTCAGCGCTACCGCTGGGCCAAAGGCTGACAGGGATGTCAGCCATACCGTGAGGTCCAGCAGCCGGGGTCTGCAGACTGGCCCTGCCATCCGCCGCGTCTGATAGGAATGTAAATAGGTAGGGTCTAGCGCCAGGTTTGACTGTTGCTGTGGCAACAGGCCCTGTTACCGCCCTGCTAAAACCGCCCTGCTAAAAGAAAAACGACCACCCCTATGTCTCCCTCTAACTCAAAGCATTGAGATGATCAGTGGATGGATCACTGACTTGATCGGCTTTAGTCACGAACGTGATGGGGACTGAATAGGCCAGTCCCACTGCAGGAAGGAGGGGCCGTCACTGACAACATGCTGAACAGAAGACTGCCCCCAAATACATCCGAGGGATGTATTTGGGGGCCCTCTCACATATATAGTACAGAACCATTTTACTCTTACCTGTAAACATTTAGGGACAACACACAACACATGTTAGAACTGGTTATATTCAAACTGCAATTGTAAATTGTTGATGCTGTAAATGCTGCTTGGTGCACAGACACACACACACACATACGCACGCACCCACACACGCACTCACGTGCGCGCATGATTGTTGATATGGCTGATCAGTCCTGGCACTGCCTGTCTGGGGAGGTGCCCTAGCACGTCTGTGGCATGGATTCTGTTATGATCCATCTCATAATTCATATGAGAGAAGAGAGAAACACTCTTCAGAATATATCATATCGTCCACTAGAGGACACTGTTGCATTGTGTGTTGTTGTATTCAGGTTAATTTACGTCAGTGTGGGACACACAAGCGTTTCATTCACTTTTGTGAATGAAGCACTCGGTAGTACCACCCTCTAGTGGTCGTCCATCGACATTACATCTGCAGTGAATATCTTACTGCCACAAGGCCTGTCGTACCAGTTACTCAAGTGCGCATGTGCCAAGCGCGAACGCATACACCACAAGCCAGCACATGCGCACGAACATACACGGAAACACACACACACATGCACACACACACTACACACACACACACAAGCAAGCGCACACACCGCACGTCAACACAAAGGCAGCGACACAGACGCCCATATGGTCGTAAAGTAGTCTGCCCCATGGTCATATTCTAGGACTGTTGTTGTTTAAAATCGAATTGCTCCGCCTGTATCTTTCGGCATTGAAGCCTATTTATTTATTTATTTCAGCAGGTATTAAAATTGTATACCTGATTTCATACCTGATTGAAACAGCTGTTATTGAGAAATACCTGGCCGGGCCAAGTTCCAAATCGAAGGTCTGCTTGATTGATGATTTGTATTTCTACTTTTCATGTATTTGCATTTCACTCACTAAGCCTGCTGTTAAATTGTTGTTAAATTGTTAAAATAAAATATGGAAGAAATAACTTCCCTATAATGTCGAATTTGTCCTTTGAAATAATTGACTTTGCAGAGTTGGTGTTTCCATTGCACATAGGCTATTCTAATTAGCCCGACATCATATGACGAGTGTTGCGGATGGCACTTCAAAAGCGTGAAGTAACATTAGGCTAGGCCTAAAAAAATATATTGTTTGGTTCCGGTTTCCGACCAACCATGTCAATTTATGCGCGACCCAAATTATTTTATGAGCTTTTAAAAAAATAAAAAATAAAATGTTGCAGACTATAATTACGTTTTGGTACAGCACCTCTTCATTCTATACAAGGATGAGCGAATTTTCTCGCTTTTAAATGAAAACAACCTACCTATCATTCGCTGAAAAAATAAAATAAAAAAATAAAATAAATTCCCTACCTACCCATGACCTCAACTGACAACAAACAGGAACCAAACTTTATTTTTTTTGTAGGCCCTATTAGTTTATTTTTAATTCTTACTCACAATTAGTTTAGTTAACATGTTTTAATGTTGCTCAAAATGTACATGTTCAAAATATATATGAATTGTGGGTGTGGTCATACGCCAGTAGTTTAGCCCCACCGGAATGAAGGGGCACCACACGCTACTGGTAGGTGATGGGCATCAAGGCAATAAAGGTATGCAAACTTGAAACTGATCCTACTAAGTTCTTTTTAAGTCTGACTGTTTTTTATCGGATAAAAAAACCCTGCTGTGAAGAACTGTTAGATTCCCAACCGGCTGTTTCCCAAGTGCACATGAACGGTCGCTGTCGGGAACACGCGTAAGCGTGAACGTCATCACTGGCAAGCCGGCTCGTCATCACCAGGAGAGTGAACGGCTGTTTGTGATGTCAAAATGAGGAGAGCGTCTCTAAGGACCTCGACTGGTCACCGGTTTATTAGGACGCGCCAGTGTGACTTTATTAGGGAAGCGTAATGCATTCACTTAAGAAAATAAATTCTGCTCTGCTTATCTGAATTAACGAGTTAAGTATCTCAGAATTCTGGGATAACAAGTTACGGTCAAGGGACCGCATAGCATGGGCTATACGCTGTCTTTACCGAAATTTAGCCTACTTGACGACTAATTGTTTCTGTACAAAAAACATTATCCCATGTGTGAATTAGGCCTATTATTTGGCCGTAAAAAGAGCCATCTTAGGTTTGGAATTCATGTGGTCATGCATCTATCTCAGCAGAGACTGCCATCACGCTGTGAAAATATAAACTCAAGTTCAAATGCGCTGACACTTAAAGGAAATGGAAGATGGCACTCTCACTGTTTAATTGCATTTTATTTCATTGGTTTATCCAAAACACACCTATTGGTAATGAAGACCAATAGGTTTGCGTCGGGGGCAAAAGCCATTTATCCGCCGGTATAATAGCAACAGCGGCAGAGAACCGCCCACAAGACTTGCGTTTTTCGAGTTTCACACTTGCCTTTCAGGCAGCTAAAATAGGGCCCTTACGCCTCATGCCCACTGCACCTTCAGTCAACGGACGTGGGAAGGCGTGGCTGACGGATGGGGGAGTAGTCTTTGCAGAGGCATCCGTCAGCCAATCAAATCGCTTCGCCGGGTTCTTCCCGCTTCTTCCTGCTTGTTGCGTTGTCATTGCAAGATTTCCCGCTTTCCAGTATCGTCAGAGCCCGAGTCGCGTCAATGTGCTTAAATTTGCATACGCAATCTGATTGGATGACGGATCCGTCGCTGCTGAAAAAGTTGAACATTTTTCAACTTTTTGACGGAGCCGAAGGCTCCAACGGAACGGACGGATCCACAATGCATTGCGCGTCCGTCCCCATTCAAAGTCAATGGGATCAGTCAACGGACGGAGGTAGTGGGCACGAGGCGTTAAAGTTACTTATCACTTAAAGTTTACGTTTAGGATGAACTGAAGGGTGAAAACAAAGCAACCTACAAGTGAAACACATTTGTGGGAACATCTCCAACAGTGTTGGGAAGAGCATCCCAAGCAATATTTGATTTCCATTGTAGGAAGTTTGTTCGGCTGTTATGTCTGCAAAAGGTGGCTACTTTGATGATTCAAAAATTATGATACAAATCGTTCAACAAAAGGATTCCAGGATTTGTGTTTTTTGTCTACAAATGTTGATTTATTTTTTCATTTATCTTTAGCTGGAATAAACTCCCAGAGGATTTAAGACTTGCCCCAACTCTGAGCACCTTTAAAACAAGAGTGAAGACTTTTATGTTTGCTATAGCTTTCTGCTAAATCTTAAATACATTGCACTTTCTAAAAAAGCTTTTTTTATTTTCTATTTTAATACTAAAATGCCTTTTAACTTCTATTTTTTGCATATGTTCTTTCACTTACCTATTATTTTATTTAATTGTATGACAATGTTTATATGTGAAGCACTTTGAGTCTGCCTTGTGTATGAAAAGTGCTATATAAATAAAGTTGCCTTGCCTTGCCTTTGTTAATACTGTAATGATTATATGACAATATTGAAGATATCACTTGACTTACAGGTTACACAAAACGTACCCCCAAGTGGACAAATATTAAAGTAGAACTTATTGCGAATATTCAATATTAAGATCTCCCCTTCCTCTTGAACACTTGCTGAGAACTCTTTCCGTGTATTGGGGACAGAGGTCACCTTAGGTTAGGGAACCAACATGTTTTGTCCTATGAAGGTGTGCCTTCGGCTGTATTGCTGTTTTTCTGTTGGCAATGTACTGTATCTTTGGAACAATTGTGTAATGAATTATCTTAGGCACAAGCGATTTAGCATAAACCTCAACTTTTAAAGCAATTAGCATCTTACTGGAAGTGTGCAGAAACATATTATCTTTCCAGGCTGTTGGACTGGAAAACTAAATTATTAACAGCAAAATATTTGAATTGAAATGACCACTTACTAAACTGAAAAGTTAAATAATGGGATCAGCTAGATAGACTCATTTTTATATTGTTTTACAAGCTCTATGGATGAACATGGAAACACAAGTAGGTTTATGATTATGATTTATTTATCTGCGACAGTCACTCTACATTAGCAATCAAACCAATGTTATGCAATCAATATAAAAACTGTGCACAGTAAGATGTTGATGCATCTTATTCTCCATCGTTCAAATAATCAGACTCAGTGGTTTTTACATCCACTGCAGTGAAAGCCACTGCATTGTAGTTGCCGGTGGATTTGAACTGCAGCTCGCTGCCATTCAGGCATGTGATCTTCACTGTGGCCGAGAAGGGGAGGTTGATGACTGCTCGTCCAATTGAAAACTCAACGCTCACAGTCTTTCTTGCCGGGACCGTCACATTGACCTCCTCTGATTTGGTTATGGTCTCTTCTTTGGTCATTGAGGAGGTCTGCTCCACTCCCAAGGTCATGCCAAACCCACTAGACGTCTCAAACACGTCCGGGATCCGTGCAGTAACAGACATGCTGAAGGTGGTCTCAATCTTAGTGGTGGTGCTCCAGGTGGTAGACTTGGTCAGAGATCTGCTGTACGTAGATTTCTGCTCTAGATCCGTAGCAGTGCCGTTGTGATAAAAATGTGATTTGATATATTCTTTGTTTACCTACATTAAACAACACAGACAGAAAAATACATATTGTTCAGGCAACACACAAAATAATACTTAATAACCAGTACAGGAAATATCAACTCATTTATTTTGTCATTTATGTCATAACATTTACACTTTAACACTTTATTAATCCCCCAGGGGAGAAATTCAAAAGATTTAAGTGCTGACACTATTTTATTGACCTAATGTAATTAAACAAAATACATAACTGTCAACCCCTTATCAAATTATAATGTTTATACGGTGGACAACACTCAGACATAACACAGTTTTCCTTTATGGAACGCAAAGTGGGCCAACAAGCACTTGATCAGACCAATCTTTCCTCATTCTTCTTAAAGAAGCACCTTGTGACAGTTGCTGACATAAAAAGGTCTTTATAAAATACATTTGATTAATATATTAGAGTAATCTGCCCAATGGAAGATAGGTCTAAGACATGCTTTGTTAATGATGGGAAAGAGTAAAAATACGAGCCAATTTCGGTCCTGGACACAACCTACTACAAAAAGAGTTAATAAAGAAACACTTGTTAATTGAAATGTATTGGCCCACTTAGCCTGCCATATTCAGACTCAGGTCTTCCACACATGGCAGCACTCACCTGGGGTGTGTACTTGGCCAGGCTGGGATAGGTTATGTCGGTTAGCACAGACGACTTGATGGCATTGATGAAGACGAATCCCATGTTGTCGATGTCTGAGCCAGATCTCCCCTCCAACCCCAGGCAGACTCCAGACCCCACATCGATGGAGTACTCGGTCTTCAGAACCTGGCCATTCATGTGCGCGAAGAACTTGTTTCCAGAACTCGTCCAGAACTTGATGCCACCCAGACGGGTTCCGGCATCGTTCCCCCACAGGGACAGCTTGGTGATGCTCTCGCCAGGTTCAAACGTAAACTCACTGAAACTGTGACCCTTTCCAAAGGTCTGCACACGCCCGTCGGTCAGTTCTGCCCGCACAGCTTTGATCTGCCAGCCGCCCACTGCCACTCCGATCTTCTTCAGGGTGGCACCATTGTGGAGGCCAGTGAAACTAAATGGATCGCCTCCCTGTCCACCGATGACTTTCAGTGTAGTCGCCATGATTAATAACCTGAAACAGAAATGTACATCAATATATTCATGAATCCTCCAAATGCTCGACAAAAGATTCAGACATTTGGAGCTGTAAAAGGAAATCAAAGGACAAGATCCAAGGGCGAAAATTTATGGACAACCAAATCTGGCGGTATTTATACATAAAATAATACAAAAGTTAAAAGGGTTGGCGTTAGCACTATGCCATTTCCTATGCTAACACATAGTATAACGCGCACACACACTGTGTGTGTGTGTGTGTGTGTGTGTGTGTGTGTGTGTGTGTGTGTGTGTGTGTGTGTGTGTGTGTGTGTGTGTGTGTGTGTGTGTGTGTGTGTGTGTTTTGGGGTATATAAGGACAGTTTTCAAGACATTTCAAAGAGTTACGAGGACCCTCCGGTATATGAGGACAGTTTGCTGTCCTCATAAAAATAAACCTTTTTAAACCTTTTCTCAGCATGTTTTAATACCCAAAAAGTGTTTTTCTCAAAAGTCCTTATGTACCAAAAACCTGACAGATTTTGTATATTTGTGTGTCCGCCACTGCCCCTATCGGTGGTCGTGGTCCCTGCATGCTGCGACACACAAGCGCGGGAAATTATACACAACGCGGGAGATTATACACAACGCGCGAAATTAGACGCTAACTCAACACTGCGCATGCTCATTTTGATTGGCTGGATAGAAGAGAGCTACTACGTCTGTGATCCCCAGATTCATTTGCTGGGAGTTCTGGAAATGCACGTTGTGGAGAGCAGGTAAGAAATGGTAAATGGAAATGGTTTGGTAAGATTAACACTATTGTATTTAGGACATTGTTAGATTGCTAGCAGCTAGCTGAAAACGTATTTTGTTTTTGTTTGCTTTTCATCAGAGGCGTCAGACTTTTACTAACGTCAATTACGCTAGCAAACTACATTAAAACGTTATTATTTAGTCTTAGCATTAGCTTGGTAGAACGCTTAGCCTAAACCACGAACGGCACAGTGGTATTGAGGGAGGGGGAGAGGGGGTTACAATGGTGACCATCAATGTTGTTCAACTTTATTTGAAGTTGGACGCGCCCATCTAGAAAACTAATGGACTAAATATTAAGTAGCCCAACATTAACTCCCACGTGAGAAAAGTATAGCCAGAGGTTATGGCTTGTCAAGCTTAATGTCCAGCGCTAGGGTTGTGCCGATGGACAATGTCATCGTCCATCGTGATGGCTGACCGACATCACGATGGAAGGCCACCATCGTGATGCCCCCCCGCCATCAGACACACACTCATCCTCCTAGTCCAGGGCTATTCAACCTCCTTAACAAGTGGGCCGAAAAAGAAAACCACTGGGGGTTCATGGGCCACACAGAGTAAAACTACGTGAATAAATCGCTACAAATAAATCGTACATAAAGTAGTGTTATCTTAATATATATAATACTACTACATGGAATAAACTTGTCAGACGCATTCCTTCCTTCTTCACTTTTAATCGTATCATTATAAAAGATTTTGTTCTCACGTATTTTGGCCACGTATTTAGAATTCAACAATGTTGTTTGAATCATCACAAAACAGAACTACTGTACATATGAGACATTTTGAGCCAGTGAGTCAGTGAGAAAGATTGCACTGCCTTGTTTGCCTAGTTTGGCTCATCCTGAGACACTCATGCAGCTTCTCATAGGTCATGGAGCAACGTGCCCTTGTTCTGATGGCATTCATATGAGAAAACCTAGACTCACACGTATCGGTTGTGCCAAACATTGTCAGAATAAGTGATGCCAGCTCCTGATTGTGGGGTAATGATACTGGCTAGTATCACCGGCTACACACATAAACCTGATTTGCATGCAACTATGTTTCTCCTTTATTTTATTTATTTTTTGCATGCAACCTCTTGCGGGCCAGAAAAAAAGTAAGAGGGGCCGCATTTGGCCCACGGGCCGCTAGTTGAATAGGCCTGTCTAGTCTTTTCTATAGTTAAGCTAAAAACGTTGCAGAGATTGCTCTGTAAATTAAATTAAGAATATAGCTAATGCATATGCATGCTATTTTAAATACGGTAGCCTATGCCAGCGACGGGACTTCCGCGATCTGATCGCATTTCTCGAGGCAGATTACAGTGCCATGTCGCCAAACTATGACTGTGCGGCTGGAGAAGATGTACAGCGAAGCAGCAGCCTCGCTCCGTGAGATCCTGTCCTTAACGGAGAAAGTTGCCATCACCACCGATGCTTGGACAGCGTTGACTACGGAGGCGTATGCCTACGGGACCGAGACCGTTCACTTTTTTACTGACTGGGTTGTGCAGAGTGCGATCCTGTAGACCCGCTCAATGCCAGAGAGGCACACGGCGGAAAACATGTTCGGATAACATTTTTCGTTTCCAAAAAATTATTTAAAAACGAAAATATTTGTTTTAGTGCTTGTGTGTTAAATTAAATGTTTTTATATCTTAAACAAATTCCGTTGCAAATAGGAGGCGCGCAGCTATCGCTTGTTAGTGCCAACAATCATAACCAAAAAACAGAAGTCACTGCTTGGTGAGAAGTCACATCTTGGTGGTCTTCAATCTGGTTTTTAGTCAATCGTGTCTCTCTCCCAGATGATGACAGCAAGCTTAGCAAGCTGAATGTTTTGTAGATTCCCCCTACTGTTACAAGCACTGCTGCCCAAGAGTCTATCAAAGACTGTTTCCAAGCCCAAATCATGCCATCCACAGTCTGTATTGAAGGTCAGTGACTGTTTGACTAAATGTTTTATCTAGTTGTCAATGGTGTGCTATAGATGATTGAGAAACATTTATGCCACATATGGCCATGTTTACTGAGATGGTTTTTACATTACTTATGGTGGCCGTATAAACATATTGTGTCTATAAAGAATGTGAACCAGCGACAGTGTGGTTGCTTCTAGAGTGTCTCGCCGGCTCTCAAGGTCGCTGTCATCCGTCCCCTTCTCAAGAAGCCCACCCTGGACCCGGAGGTCCTAGCCAACTACCGGCCTATCTCCAACCTTGCCTTCCTGTCCAAAGTGCTAGAGAAGGTAGTTGCTTCTCAACTTCAGGACCACCTCAAACACAACAACCTGTTTGAAAAATTCCAGTCAGGATTCCGTTTAGCCCACAGCACTGAAACCGCCTTGCTCAGGGTGACGAATGACCTGCTGATGACAGCCGATGCAGGATCACCCTCACTCCTCATCCTCCTGGATCTGACTGCTGCATTCGACACAGTGGATCACACAATCCTCCTAGAGCGCCTCCACACCACCATTGGACTGTCAGGCTCTGCACTCAAGTGGTTCCAGTCATATCTATCTGGCAGAACTGAGTGTCTCACTGGGAAGATGCAATTCCAGACAGCTCCCTGTCTCCTGTGGTGTTCCACAAGGGTCTGTCCTCGGCCCCATCCTCTTCATTATCTACATGCTCCCCCTCGGCTGTGTTGTCAGCAGACATGGGATGTCCTTTCACTGCTATGCCGATGACACACAGCTGTACATCAAAACTGCCCCAAACCCCTCTGCTGCCATGTCATGTCTCACTGCCTGTCTTGGGGAGATAAAGGCATGGATGAGAAACAACTTTCTCCAGCTAAACAGCAGCAAAACCGAGGCCCTTCTTGTTGGCACTCCACACCAAGTTCAGTCATCCTCCATAACTCATCTCACTTTCGACAGTCAGGTCATACCCCTCTCCACCACAGTAACAAATCTAGGAGTTAGGTTTGACCCTCACCTCACCTTCAACGATCATATAAAACATCTGTGCAAAATCTCCTTCTACCATCTCAAAAACATCGCCAAGCTCCGCCCCACTTTAACCCTGCCAGATGCTGAGAAGCTCGTCCACGCCTTCATCTCCTCAAGACTGGACTACTGCAATTCACTGTTCACTGGGATCACTGGCAGGAACATCCAAAAGCTGCAGTACATCCAGAACAGCGCTGCAAGGATCCTGATGAGATTCAGGAAATACAACCATATAACCCCCATTTTACACTCACTGCACTGGCTCCCTGTCTCATCCCGCGTCAACTACAAAGTCCTCCTACTCACCTACCAATGCATAAACGGTCATGCCCCCCCTTACCTGCAAGAACTCATCACTCCCCAAAAATCAACCCGCCCCCTCAGATCCAATAACATTCTGTCCCTGCAGATCCCAAACACCAGGCTACGCACCATGGGCGACCGGGCCTTCGCCGCTGCAGCCCCTCGACTGTGGAACAGCCTCCCGGACCACTTAAGGGCAACACAAACACTAGCCTGTTTTAAGACTGGCCAAAAAACCTTTTTATTCATAAAGGCATTTCCTACTTTTTAAAAATTGTATACTAGCACTCTGAGATTCTGCTAGAATGAAGAGTGCTCAACAAATAAAATGAATTATTATTATTATTATTATAGAGTGATGCACAACCCCACCCTCCCTGGCCTTCTTCATATTCTTTCCTGTATTCTACAGAGACCAGAGAAAGACCAGAAGTCCAGTCCTGCAATATGACATCAGGCAGCTCTGCTTGTGAGGTAAGGTTGAATACGCCTGTCCCATTGTTTTACAATGGCTAAGGAAAGAAGTAGGTCACAACACAAAGCATCACCATGTACACCTGGCATAGTTTTATTGACTGAGGGCACAGGAAAATGTAGTGAACTATTCGTAAATAACAATTATTCCGCAAAATATATTTTCTCTAGCTGAATTGTTGGCAAGTAATTCACAAATGCAGACAGCGTAACTTTTCTAAGGTGTACTAACATAGAACAAAATGCAGAGATGTGATGGGAATTTCACAACAGGATCAAATGTGATCCAGCCGATCATATTCAAGGGTCATTTTAAATTGTTACTCTGTTTTAGTTCAACTGTACAATAACACAATTGTGTAATTGATGTCCAAGTTCACATGTGCATTTTTCTGTTTAACTTGTTTAGACACAACTCAGTGGTGCAAGCTTCCCTTCTGGCCAACACTCCGTTGCAGAGCTTAGTGACCACGCCCATGACTTGGAACCTGATGTTTTCTCTACAGACTTAGGCCACGTTTATACGTAGCAGGGTATTTATAGAAACGAATATTTCCCCCCCTCCGTTTTCAAAAATAACATTGTGCACACAACATCGTTTTCAAAAAAGTTGTCGTTTACATCAAAACGGATAAATACGCCGTTGGGACATTATAACTATGCCAAACCTATGGGCGGCAGTGTAGGGAGAAGGATAAAGCCATGCAAGCCAATCAAAACCTCAGAATCAACAACAACGAATAACATGAGCGTCTTTCTGTAACAAACAAACTGTAAACATAGGGCGCTCATATGACGTTAAGCATTTCCTGGCGCATAATGTGACGTTTCAGAACCTAAAACCCCGTTTCTACCCATTGACACGACAACACGTAACCGGCGTTTTCAGAAATCTCCACTTTGGCCGGAGTTTTTAGAAATGATCGTTTTCTGTGACAAAAACAGCGTTTTCATGTAAATGAGAGGCCAAACCGTGTGAAAATATCTGCGTTTTCCCTTCGTGTAAACGGGGCCTTATTAAGAGGTGAGTCCCTGCTTGAAGAAACAATGCCTGGTAAATACTAGAGTCTTGCAAGGCACTGTGCATTCATGTCCTGTGTTCTCTTCAACAGACACCGAATGGAGAGCAGAGTGTCAGTCATCCAGTCCCACACCAGTCCAGCGCATGAGGTTAGTTTGAATTTAGCTGTTTATTTTGGGATGTATGAATGTTTAGAAATGATGTAGTTTCGTAAGGGACATATTTATCAATGAATTACAATTATACTGCAGGTACAGTCTGAAAATCTTTGTTGGTACAGATAGTCATCACTTAACACTTTGTTCCCCTGTCTAAATCATTTTGAGTGTCATACACTTAAGGGTTTGAGTGAAATGGACACTGTACCAGTTGATGCCTGTTCAACTTTGCATATTGCTGTTCATTTTTTAGGTGCACTGTGTCAGAGGTCAAAGTGGCACTTCTTCTGCGAAAGAGGGGATTGGAGAAGTTGGTGTCCAGCACCTTGCTGTGTTCTCAGCAGACCTTGGCAGTGGTCAGTTACAGTTTTGAGTAAATGTTGTTAATTTCTGGCAATGCATGTCATGCCTGCCAAGGGGTTGCAGCATGAAAAATGTGGCGATATCAGGCCATTTTTCTATGTCTTGATGGACATTTTGAATAGAATATCATCTGTCAGGGATGTGAGTTGAGTATGTTATGCCTATATGTGGTTTTATGACTTGAGGAAAGTCGAGCACTGAATCTCCCTGTGTTCTCTTGTACAGAGACCGAATCAAGATCAGGGTGTCAATCATCCAGAGCTGCGCCAAATGACTGCTTGTGAGGTGAGTTTGAATTTACCTGTGTTTTGAAATTGACCAATGGTTAGAAGTACTGTGATGTTCCATGGAACACAATTTTCAGTGTTTTAGTAAACATCTTGCAGCTACAGTGGAAATGTCCTCTATTCAGTATGGATGGTTTTACTTACCATGGTGTCCCCCCAACACTGTTTTTTGTCTGAGTGCGCCATACACTGGGAGTTCAATAATGGAAATGTCTTCTATTCAGTATGGATGGTTTTACTAACCATGGTGTCCTCTCAACACAGTTTTTTTTCTGAGTGTGCCATACACTGGGAGTTCAATAATGCAAGACTCAGAGTTTGATCAAGGATGTCATTAAAAGTCGAAAGGACAGTGTCCTTGCATACCATGAGGTTGTCTGTGTTACAAACTGTCCTCACATAACATGAATATTCCCCTGTCTCACATACAGATGTAGAAACTACAGCACTTGCTTGTAAAGTGGCTAGTTAAGGAATAGCGTTTTTTCTCTTTAATACACATTCTTACTTGTGGCATCAATGTGTACCTATATGGTGCATTGTCAGCCGTTTCCTGCTGCTTGATGCTGAAATTTGTTATGCAGTGACATGCCTCCCTTATCCAAAATGATTGCTAAATCTTGTTAAATATTCTGTCTTTGCACATACTGTATGGAGTATTCCCATCTGTACCAGTTGATGCCTGTTCATCTATGCATATTGCTGTTCATTTTTTTAGGTGCACTGTGTCAGAGGTCAAAGTGGCACTTCTTCTGCAAAAGAGGGGATTGGAGAAGTTGGTATCCAGCACCAGGAGGTGTCATCCCCTGTGTTCTCAGCAGACCTTGCCAGTGGTCAGTTACAGTTTTGAGAAAATGTTGTTAACTTCTGGCAATGCATGTCATGCCTGCTAAGGGTTGCAGCATGAAAAATGTGGCGATATCAGGCCATTTTTCTATGTCTTGATGGACATTTTGAACAGAATATCATCTGTCAGGGATGTGAGTTGAGTATGTTATGCCTATATGTGGTTTTATGACTTGAGGAAAGTCGAGCACTGAATCTCCCTGTGTTCTCTTGTACAGAGACCGAATCAAGATCAGGGTGTCAATCATCCAGAGCTGCGCCAAATTACTCTGCTTGTGAGGTGAGTTGGAATTTACCTGTGTTTTGAAATTGACCAATGGTTAGAAGTACTTTGATGTTCCATGGAACACAATTTTCAGTGTTTTAGTAAACATCTTGCAGCTACAGTGGAAATGTCCTCTATTCCGTATGGATGGTTTTACTAACCATGGTGTCCCCCAACACAGTTTTTTTTCTGAGTGCGCCATACACTGGGAGTTCAATAATGGAAATGTCTTCTATTCAGTATGGATGGTTTTACTAACCATGGTGTCCCCCCAACACTGTTTTTTGTCTGAGTGCGCCATACACTGGGAGTTCAATAATGGAAATGTCATCTATTCAGTATGGATGGTTTTACTAACCATGGTGTCCTCTCAACACTGTTTTTTTTCTGAGTGTGCCATACACTGGGAGTTCAATAATGCAAGACTCAGAGTTTGATCAAGGATATCATTAAAAGTCCAAAGGACAGTGTCCTTGCATACCATGAGGTTGTCTGTGTTACAAACTGTCCTCACATAACATGTAATGTCATGGTAATGAAAACAATCCAACTTCCTTTTTAGCAGATCTAGTCAATTTATTACCACACATATTTTGTCTACACAGTTTGTTTGCCAATTTTGAACAGCAACATCCCTACATGCAAGTACATCCTTGCAAGTACATCTTTTTTTATCTTCTAATCTTTTTTTTAATTGTTCAGGTTTCCGTGTTTCATCAAGGCGGTGTACGAAGAGACCATGGTCTGTTGAGGAGATACAAGCCGTGATGAAACATCTGAGGCCTTTTGTTGAAAACGGTGTCACTGCCACCAGTGGGCAGTGCCTGCAGTGCAAGGAAAAGGAACACCCTATCTTGGAGACAAGATCCATTCAAAACATTCGGGATTTTGTACGCAACAGAGGCTTGGGCTTTAAAAGGCATTCAAATGCTAAACGCTAAATGCACTTTTGGATAGCTTGAGCCTTTCTAGGCATGTTTTACAAGTTGGTGTCCTGTGTTCAGAAATGGGTTAGGTCACTTCATTTATTTTGCTCACAGGCAGTTCTTTGTTTGTTTGTTTTGCTTTGTGGTTAGCCTGGGGCCTGTACCACGAAGCTCGCTTAGAGGGTTAGCGAGGTATGTTGAGCTCAAAGCCTGGGTTAGTTGTACCACGAAAGTCGATCTCTTTTAGCGTCGCTTTATCGCCATGGTGACTTATGCTCGCAACCAAACCTGGTCTGGAGCAGTTTTTCGGCTTAGTCTAGCCGGAGATCGGCTACTTAAATCGGCGTGCGCAGCTTCCTAGCCCCTCCTCTGACAATGGCGTCACCATTTGTGTGTGTTCCCGTGGACCTCGGCGCACTTCTCGTACAGGCGCCTCTCCGGAGACAGAGGGTTTTACGGGACATAACCGATCCCTTGGCATTGTCTGACGATATTCAGATTTCAGACTTTATTGTCATTGTGCAAACAACGAAATTGGGGTTCTTCATGAGAGATACAGATTCTCATCAGAGGGTGTTCGTTATTTGATCGTCCTTTTGGACCTTATGTAGACAATGCTTACTGTTGCGCATTGTGTCGGCGTGACAGAGTGCTAGAGTGGAGGTAGCGCGTCAGTCTTGAATTTCTGCGAGGGGGGTTCGACTCCCAAGTGACGCGAATTTATGTGAAGCTTAAAAAGTCCCAATTCTCATGCATATGGAATACTTATTCACTAAAGCTTATGGAATTATATTTTTGTGCTTATTTCGAACTTGAACCCATATTTTCAAGGCCGTGCTGGCACCACATCTATGGGGGTAAAATGCATGATGATAGACCGGCGAATCTGAACCCCGGTCACTGGCGTTCGGGTCTTACGCTAATCCACTACGCTACAGCCGCTACCTCTCAGCGGTTGAAAACATGCGATACATTTCTTGCATAGGGTGTTTTTAAAGTGAATTCCCTAAATGATAGAATAAGGCAGGATGGACGGTGCTTATGCATTTTTAAATCATCATCATTCTATTTGGATTAATGGCGAACAATTCTGCATTTGGAATAGTTATTTTATAGACAATATGCAGAATCTTTTCACTTATACGCATATAGGCTGCTTGATCTATCGTAAAGGTGAGAAAAATGACGCAAAAAACGCCCCTTTCAAGTGAACGCGCACTGAACCTAAAGAGGAAAACCTGGTTCAACTAATTTAATCTAAAGTGAGCTTCGTGGTACCATTTAACTCTGATTGCGAGTTGCGGCTCTGTCGAGCCAGGTTTTCCCAAGAAAGCCTGGGTATGTTCAGCGAGGTTCGTGGTATACCCCCCTGGGCCTTTTAATGTCAGGATTCACTTTTATTTTCCTTTATTCATTTTTACAATGCTGTCCTTTGTTAAGGAAGAGATTCTTGAGGTGACCAAATCAAATATAGGTCAGTGATTCAACAAATGTTGTGTTGTGTGTTAATAATGACAAACATATGATAATTATTATATAATAAATAATTATTTTCAAAATTGTTGGCTTAAATGTAGATGAGTTAAGTTAATATTAGTATGGTGTACCTAATAATCCTTTAGGTGAGTATACCCTCACTTTGTAATTAGTGATAATATCCCAAAGTAGATAAACATGTTTATGAAGAGTGGGTTGGTAAGGAGCAAGTGTAGTTAGTTATATTTGGAGAAATTAGATTCCTTTATAAAAATTTCGGAAAATTTCGCCATTAGGGGGCGCCATAAACGAGGAAATTGTATATCTTCTACAAAATTTAGCCACGAAAACGCTACACTGACTTCTCGCTACTCCTACCACAGTCAAATCCTTTGTATCCACAGGTTCAGGGTAGCGTTTTGAACACATGCTTCGCGTTGTGCCGGCGAAACGCACATTTCTTGTCGCGTTGTGCCGGCGAAATGCACACTTCTTGGACCCCTGCATAACTGCTTGCAGTTCTAGTTCATGTTGATGTTAAAAGTCCAGGTCACTTCGAAAGGTCGATTTTAGGGGCTATGTTATCGTGTTTGATCAGAAAGTGAGAGAAACATGATTGCAGGTTAGCAGTTGGTTCAGGACATAATACTAGGGAGCAAGGATGCAATGATATGTGCTGGTGGGGTTGAGTTCGTCCTAGTGGATGCAAGCACTGTTTTTGTGTTATGCTCCTAGTTGATTTAATGACACTTGGCCCACCGGTAGGTAGACCCCATCAGATAAGAGCCGTGGTGTTATCTGTAAACTTTTGTAACTTGACAGAATTTGATTGGATGTACTGATGTTTTCTAGAGGAAGAAGTGTAGAATGGAAAAGTTTCGCGTTAACGCCGATAACGGCCCACCACTAATATATATATATATATCTATATATCTATATATATATATATATATCTATATATATATATATATATATATATATATATCTCTATATATATATATCTCTATATATATCTCTATATATATATATATATATATATATATATATATATATATATATATATATATATATATATATATATATATATGTGTATATATATATATATATGTATATATACACACAGTACATTGCAGCATTATGCCACACCTAGTATTCTTTTCACCAGCTGCCACTGCACATATTTATGTAAAGGTATACTATTAAGAGCAGTACAACAGACAGCGCAGAATCAACACTGACCGCCAGAAGTTTAGATTTTTTTCCCCAACGCACATCTATCTATGTGGTTGTTTGTTCCCCCTCGCTCGTTCACACACTAAAAACATGCATTACCTTCGGATTGACCCTGGTCTGCCCCTCCTCTCCACGCATAGACTTCACTAGACTAGTCCCGTCTCAGGCTCAAACACTCAAACGTCTAGGGGAAATAACATGGAATTTGCAAATGCAACTGCACCATGTGTGATCAATTTAAATGTTAAAATGTAAAACTTCATGAACTTCAGGTTCAAATCATGACTGCGTCGAGGCGTCTGCGTGGTCACAGAGTTTAGATTCATGGAAGAGTATAACTTTACTGTTGTGTCCCCTCACAAGCCCACAATGCAGCCCTTCATCAGGTGGTCTGCCGAGGCCCATTGGCTATCCCGCACCCAGGACCCCCCCCTTCAAACTGCGGCACAATTACACACTTCTATACACTTTCCACAATCCTAATAAAACATAATAAATAAACCTAATTAAATAAACGTTAAAGTCATGGATAAGTCTTTCAACGGCATATCAACTACTTACCAATCAGTGTGTTCCTGTCCTTGCCAAGTGAGCAGTAAAAGGTTAGAGAAGAGTTTTTATAGATAATGTGGATGGTATTTGGAAACGCCCACGCCCAGGGCGTGCTATTTATTGTCTTTATATAATCATGACTGAGAACTGCAAACTGAATTTTCCACTTCTGGGATAAATAAAGTTATCGGAATCTGAATCTTTATTGAGAAGATGCCTGACTCATGCCAAACCAGGAATGATTAACTTTGCAGAGGCTTGTGCAAAGAAGAATTTGAAGAGTTGCTGACAGTTCTGTCGCACATTTCTTTTCAGAAATGATTGAAATAGTAATAGCCTATAACATGGCAGTATTAGACATTTGAGGGGTGTGATGTCCGCATTTATTCCAGCCCAGGCTGGTTTAGGTTGTATCGTGGCCTTTTATAAAATGTTTAACAAGAACCAATGACAGCATTTCTCCCGGACATAAAAACACACCTAATGGGCTTACAGACGTAATAATTAATTACGTAAAAGAATAAAGGACGCCTGGACGATTAAGTGCATATGTGTATATTGTCCGTTCGGCAACTGGGGCCAGATTTTGATAACAGAGTTGCCCAGTTGGTGACGTATATTTTACTAGTGACACGCATGAACATGGCGGAACATGGAAGTTTGACTCAATATAAAATCATCAACCATCATATTGCATACTTTACTATTGATTGACGTTGTAACCGTCTGTTGGCATTCACTTTGCTCCATTTTAAACATTGTGTACTGGTAAACCAGCTCTAGATAAGGGCAAGTGTAGCCTTCCAATTCAGTTGCAATACAATGTGCTTCTCATAAATAAAAGCAAAAGAATAGTAGGTGATAGGCTACAAGGAAATAAAGGCGTTCAAACTTGAAACTGATCCTACTAAGTTCTGTTGAGCTCTGACTGGTTTTTGTTGGTTAAAAGAAACCTGCAGTGAGGAACTTTTAGATTCCGAACGCAGTGCACATGAACAGTCGCTGTCGGGAACATGCGTAAGCATGAGCTTCAACACTGACGAGGCGTCTCGTTATTACCAGGACCATGAACGCACCTTGAGTATATTGCTAATTCCCAGCGTGACTCGCTGAACAAATTCAAATTGTGAAATTTGAATTTCACAACACACACAGCAGGTCTATATATATAGGCCATTTATAACACACAGGTATGAGATATGTGAAAGATAACTCCTCGCCTTACACAAGACAAAGTGAATGGATGAATATCTTGTCAACTTGTGGGGCAGGCAGTGATCTGACCGAATGATCTGTGAACTTGAGAGGCATTTTTCTGGTGTGAATGAGGAGTAAAGTTTTTTTTCAATAGACATCATTTTTGTTTTTGTGTGGAAAAAAAGCATGGGTGGTGGCAGTGGGGCTCATTGGGTGCTCAGCACCCCTAAAGGTCTGACCCTAGTATCGCCCCTGCCCACGACAATAATTTTAAACAATGGCGGCAAGCGGTTCACGAGTGGCTTTTCGTTGGTGCGATAGTGAAGTCGAGTGTTTACTTGAAATTTGGGCAGACGACAACATTCAGTCGCAGCTGGACGCCACGCTTGGTGATGACGTATTTATCGTATTACGACGTGATGACGTATGTATGAAGGAGCAATCGTGCCCAGGCCAAGGCCTTTGGGAGCAGTGTGACCACAGGCCAGCGGGGGGAGTGGGGAGGGGGAGAATCGTGCTGAATCTTCCTGCAGCACGGAACAGGCAAACTTGCCTAGTGTTACATTTTATAGGCGACCCACAACGTAAGATGTCACATTCACGATAATGAACTACGAGGGCACTGGAATACAAAATAGTTTACAAGTCATACATGTACTGTATGCACGATGTGAACACTGCTATAAACTATAAACCATCTTTTTGTCAAAAGAAGAACTCAGAACTCAATGAACTCAAGGAGGGGTGCAATTTCTGACGGGGGAGCCATTTTCGGCAACTCAAAGAACTGAATGAGGGGGTGCGATTTCTGATTTCATTTTCAGCACAACACCGGCACGGGTCACACAAACCAGAGTGGCCTCTTATTAGGTGGTGAGCAGCGTTCTCCTTTGTTATAGATGTGCTATGTGATCGTAGTGGTGGTTTCAATGATTCGTTTCCGTGACCCAGTTCGCGTGATTCAGTTCGCCACGAGGAGTCGTTCGCGATTCGTTCGTTCGTTCGTTCGTTCGTTCAGTCGAGTTTCCGGTAGCACTAACTCCATTGAGTCTGACTGACTCATCTGAGAACCGTGCAATGGGGTCCATTCCATGATGCGATTTACCGCTACCGGAAACCAGGCTGAACGAACATACGATTCGTGAACGACTCCTCCCAGTTCAGTTTCCCGTGAATCGATTCACCGGATCTCGACTGAAAGTGGAGGAGTCGTTCACGATTCAGCCTAGTTTCCGGTAACGGTGAATCGCATCATGGAATGCACGCCATTGCACGGTTCTCAGTTGAGTCAGTCAGACTCAGTGGAGTAAGAGCTACCGGAAACTCGTTCGTTCGTTCAGTCGAGTTTCCGGTGAATCGAATTGTGAACGAGACGACCGAACGAACGAGAGAGACGAACCGGTTCAGTTCGTTCGTCCTAAAGACTCGGTCATTCGAACCGGTTCGCGAACGAACGAGCCAACACTATGTGATCGGTGCCTACCCAATCCCAAACGCTAAGCAATGAGTATGGTCTCTCAAAAAAAGATCTGTTGTAAAAGTAGAAAGAGAGAGAGAAAGGGATCAATGCTGTGTATGCACTAACAAAAAATGCTCTGTGGATGCTAACCGGCTGGTACCCCTCAGATATTGTTGAGGGGTGTACATGACAATTTTTTTTTACTAAAGATATTGCTGAATGCAAAGGATATCTAACCTCTTTTTGCAGGCATCGATGGATGTTGTGCAGGCCTAAATAACGCTCTGTGGGTACTAACCGGCTGGTAACCTTTTTTCTTACAGGTATTGTTGCTTTGTTTTTGTATGTGTGCTAACTATAACGCTCTGTATGGTACTAGGTTGCGGATAACACTTTTTCCCCTGTGAATGAAGAGTTAGGGCTGACAACTGTAAAGTGTTATTTAGGACCAAACGTGCTCAGTCAGAAGACAGTTGTGGTTGCGGCCAAACGGTCATCTCACAGTAAACCTAGTAAAGCACAGCAGCGCTCCGGGCCTCGTGTTTCTTTGTTTTGATTTAAGGC
Source organism: Gadus morhua (assembly GCF_902167405.1). Lineage (NCBI taxonomy): Eukaryota > Metazoa > Chordata > Actinopteri > Gadiformes > Gadidae > Gadus > Gadus morhua. The sequence goes on along the minus strand of NC_044056.1, from coordinate 3,450,227 downwards.
CACGTGCCATCTTTGTTAGGTTTAAGACCACCATGTTCTTACAATCTCTTTGTTTTAGTTTAATGCCACGTGCCCCGGGGGTCTACGGTGTGTTGTTTTGTCCTCACCAGTTATAATCTCGCCATCTTTGTTCGGTTTAAGGTCGCGTACGTTCAGCTTGTCTGAGGCGTTTGTACAATCCCTTTGTTTGGTCTAAGGCCACGTGCCCAGATGGGATGAGGTGTTGATATATCTTTGACTTTATATATAACAGTTATAGTCTTATTTTGTATGGAGTTTTGAATATATATATTATTATTATTAACGTTTTCCTTGGATATCGTTTAGTGTGGTACTTTTCAGTATTTTTTATTTTCAATGGTTTGAGAAGCTTGTTTCCTTTGTTTGTTCCTGAGACACAACCTCTGACAACAGGGCCGACGTTGCCAGGAGTCTGTGTTTGTCATTGTAAAAAGTCAAGTTTTTTTTATGGTTCATTGTTGTTTGCTGAGAATACCGCCTCCAACCCACAGGGCGGTGTAGTCAGATTAGATTAGATTAGATTAGATAAACTTTAATGTCTAATGTCTGTTTAAACAGAAATTTGTCTTGCATTACACATCTCTTCAATCCTCATATCAAGTTTCTTGAGAATACCGCCTCTTAGCCACAGGGCGGTGTAGTCAGAGGGTTGATTGTTTCCTGAGAATACCGCTTCTTATCTAGAGGGCGGTGTAGTCAAATGCTTTATTGATTCATGAGAATATAATGTGGGGGGAGAATAAAATAGTAACTAAATAACATAAAATAGAGTTATACATAGTTGTAAGCCGGGAAACCAGCCTAGGTAGGAAACCGAGCCATGCCATCAACAGCAGGAGAGATATTGGGTAACAAACACGTGTTAAGTAGGGCCGAGATTAGGGATGCAAACAATTAATCGATTATCGATTAATTGTCGATAAGAGATTACTCGATTAAAATAAATTACTTGCAATTAATCGCATTTTTAACCCGTAATTCCCCAACCGTCCACGTGAGGGCGCGCTTGACGCCAGACGTACTTGACGCACACGCGAACACAAGCACAAGCGAAGAAGCAGGACAAGACAAACGAAAAGCGGGACACTAGAGCTGTGTTCGAAATCGTTCCCTGTCATGGATGTAGTGCACTAAATAGGGTGCACGGCATTTTGTAGGGTGTTCGAATTCTCAGTGGTCCACTATATAGGGCACTATATAGTGGACTTAAAATAGGGTACATACGATGTTCCCTACATGTTACCTCCGTATACCACAATGCAATTGTGGTTGTATTTTTCCAGGGGAGAAGAAGAAGCTGAATAACCGCGAAAACTCGTTCCCTATTCCCTATATAGTGTACACGATATAGTGCACTATATAGGGAATAGGGAACGAGAATTCGGACACTACGCTGAACATTTCTAAACGTCATTTGCCTCAGTAAATGCGCCGGGTATTTGTGTGAATTGATGCACCGACAGGGCTTGGGTGTCATGACGTAATTACTTTGCGTGGCCGCCATGTTGATGGCCTCCTTTACCGCTACCTGCCGCCCGAACTTCATATGGATCCAAATTATTAATAATGCTGATTTTGTCACCATACCGGTCCCTGGCATCTCTATTTAATGTGTCCCGGTAAATTCCAGATCCTTTTCGGGATTTTAACATATTTTTTCTAGCTATTCTTTCTCAACTCTACTGCTACTTCTCTTTGTTCAACAACGTTATGTCAGAGTTATGTTAACGTTCGCGTAGCCATCAAAATGGCCGCCACGTCCCACAATGCAACGCGGATCCCGCGCCCATAATTTTGAATGTTAAATATTCTATGTTAAATCCCAAATAAATTGTTGACATTTCTAAACACAAGCCGGAGACTCCATCATTAAATGTATTTGTTTTCGCGGTTATTCAGCTTCTTCTCCCCTGGAAAAATACAACCGCATTGCATTGTGGTATACGGGAGTAACATGTAGGGAACATCGTATGTACCCTATTTTAAGACCACTATATAGTGCCCTATATAGTGCCCTATAGTGCCCTATATAGTGGACCACTGAGAATTCGAACACCCTACAAAATGGCGTGCACCCTATTTAGTGCACTACATCCATGATAGGGAACGATTTTGAACACAGCTACTGACACGATGAAGAGGGCAAAACGGAGTGCAGTATGGAGCCACTTTAAGTTGGTTAATGACGCCAAAGACGCCAAATGCACAATATGTGGAAGTATTTTAAAGTACAACTAAACGACTTTGTTAAATTACCACCTAAATGTGTCACATTCAGAAGGAAATTCAGCTTCTCAGACGAATTGCCGCTTAACAATTAATCGATCATCGATCGTTAAGATGAAACAACTATCGATTAATGAATTACTCGATAATTTGCATCCCTAGCCGAGATAAATTGGATCTTGGAAAGGTGCGGGAAGAGGACAGCTAGATCAGGCACTAAATGGCCAAAGGAGGGAACTTTCTAAGTATTATGTGGAGAAATGGAGGTAATGATTAAAAATGTGTTACGGCCACTGTTTGTTTGTTGCTGCCTTCTTGCTTCTTGTTATGATGATCTGAAACACTTCTTCTGGCCTAGACTAAAGACCTCTGTGGCACAGTATTGCCAAACTTGTCAGTCCTGCCAGGTTACTGGGAAACCGAACCAGGTCATGCCTCCTGCCCCTCTCTGTCCGATACCTGTCAAGGGTGAACCATATTCCCATGTGACTGTAGACTGCGTGGGCCCACTTCCCAAGTCAAAGGCTGGCAACCAATTTGTACTCACCATCATGTGTGTGGCCACTAGGTTCCCTGAGGCGATTCCCTTGCGAACGATAACCTCATAGTCTGTGATCAGAGCTCTGACTAAATTCTGCTCTACCTTTGGGTTCCCCAAAAGTTTGCAGACGGACCAAGGCAAAATTTTCTTTCTCGAATATTTAAGCAAGTGTTGCAGTCACTGTCTATAACCCACAAGGTCTCAAGTGCTTACCACCCAGAGTCACAAGGCGTCCTTGAGTGCTGGCGCCAGACCTTTAAGTCAGTCCTGAGGAAGTATTGTTTAGAAACCGTCCAGGAGTCACTTGGTTTCAGCCCTGCAGAGTTGGTTTAGGGCATACTGTGAGAGGTCCCCTGAAGGTGGTCAAGGAGCAGTTTTTGGCTGAGGTTCTTCCTCCGAGGTAAAAGTGCGGGACTACGTTAGCCAGTTTCAAGAGCGCTTACAACAAGCTGGCTCTCTTGCTAAGGAAGCTTTTGCCTCAACCCAGAAGACTATGAAGAAGCGTTATGACCAGAAAGCTGTCGTTCGCTCTTTTGAGCCAGGAGATCAAGTTTTGAATGTCAAAAAAATGTTGAAACTGTAACATGTCAGGGAAACAGACATTAAGTTCCCAAAGAGAAAAGTCTTCCTGTTTCTACTGTGGGGTTGTTCTCGGTTGTTTCAAGTACTGGTGATGAAGATGGCCTAGACTAGAGCTTAGGAATGCCCCACAACATTGCGCTCGGGTTTTCTAATTCAGAAACCATGTCAAACCTGCCTTCCCTTCTTGAATCACACTGGGTCAGGGTTTAAAACCGTTCGCGGCGTTTATTGCACCAGACAGACACTGTTCAAATTGAATACAATCATTTAGTCCTACAGGGTCTCCGTGAGCCTCCATCTCCTCGTCGCTGCCGTGCTTCCCTCCTGTCTGTCCTCAACCTCCTTTTAATAGGCTCCTCTGCCTCCGGCCAGGTGTCCCCCAATCTCGCTGATTGGGGAGGCGAAAGGGCTGCTCTCTGTCGCCGTCTGGAGGGTGACGGCGGTACACGCCGTCTACCACTGTGCCTCGTTTAAGGGGCGGGATGCCACACATAAGAACTGCATCAATATATCGCTGTTGGTACAGAAAGGATGTTCATAAAACCTCCTCCGAAACATCGCTTGCCACCGCCCCAACCTGTCAACTACCGCTGCTGCGACACTCATCCACGCTTTCATTTCATCCAGGCTTGACTACTGCAATGGTCTTCTCTATGGCACCACCAACCGTGTCCTCAAAAAACTTCAATATGTCCAGAACTCAGCTGCACACCTCCTCACTGGTAGCCGCTCCAGAAAACACATCACACCTGTCCTCTGTGAACTCCATTGGCTTCCAATTAAACGAATCAACTTCAAAATCGTACTCTTCACCTACAAGGCCCTCAACAGCCTAGCCCCCCCCTACCTTGCCGCCATCCTCCATCACCACGCCCCCTCCCGATTCCTCAGGTCCATCTCTGCCAACCTGCAACAAGTTCCACGGACTGAGCGCCGGACTTGGGGTGATCGGGCCTTCTCAGTTGCTGCCCCCACCCTTTGGAATTCATTCCCCTCCCACATCAAAGTCTCTCCAACCCTCTCTTCTTTCAAATCTGCACTCAAAACATACCTTTTTACACTAGCCTTCCCCACCTAACTCCCACCTTATTCTTCATGTTTAACCTCTGTTTTTCTTTTCTGTCTTACATAGTTTTGATAGGGCAATATGTAAAGCGTCTTAGAGTACCATATTAAGCGCTAGATAAATTTCATTTATTATTATTATTATTATATCCGTGAAGGGGAACGATTTCGAGCACAGTTTATGGCTGCTTTCGCTGCTTCCCCTGCTTCCCCTCCTTCTCCTCCTCTTCTTCTTTTCCTTCTCCTTCTTTAGGTTCTGGCAGGCTAGATGTAGCAAAGGCGCATTACTGCCTCCACAGACCACAAATAGAAGTTTGGATAGCTCACAAATCTCGCGAGACAGATTTTTAACGCGACGGGTAATATCGTCGAGTTTAATCTCGCGAGATCTCGTGGCGCGAGATCTCATCTCACCCCTACAATACAGGGTACAATGGTGGCCAGAAGGGGGAGGGTGGCTATGCATTGTCGAGGTGGATTCTGAACAGGTGAGTCTTGAATCTTTTTTGGAAGATAGTTAGCGACTCTGCGATCCTGAGAGCGGCAGGGAGCTCGTTCCACCATTGAGGTCCCAAAACCGAGAAAAGTTGTGACTTTGCTGAACGGCCTTTGCTAGCTCTTAGCGATGGCGGTACCAGACGTCCAGCTGAGGTATTTGAGCGGAGGGATCGAGCTGGGGTGTTTGGCTTTAGCAATGCTTGGAGGTAGGCAGGGGTAGTTCCATCGACTGCCTTGTATGCCAGTCCCATCGTCTTAAATTTGATGCGAGCTACTACAGGGAGCCAGTGGAGGTCCCGGAAGAGGGGGGTCACATGGGAGAACTTTGGTAGGTTGAACACGAGGCGCGCTGTCACATTCTGGATGCGCTGCAAAGGTTTAATCGCAGAGGCAGGAAGTCCAGCCAGGAGTGAGTTGCAGTAGTCGAGGAGGGAGATGACCAGTGATGTCTTTAGAACAGTTAAAGCAGTAACTGTTCCTGACGCCTACCCCCTGCCGAGGATGGAGGATTGTATTGACAGTCTGGGGTCAGCCACACATGTAACTAAACTTGATTTGTTGAAAGGCTACTGGCAGGTCCCGTTAACCCCACGTGCGTCAGATATTTCGGCTTTTGTGACACCAGATGATTGCTTACAATATAATGTCCTAGCCTATGGACTGTGGAATGCCCCTGCAACCTTTCAGAGGTTGGTTAATGTGGTGTTATCTGGCATCCCTAATTGCACCGCTTATCTGGATGATTTGGTGGTGTATTCTAGCACTTGGTCAGAGCATATGCAGAATCTGACGTTGGTGTTCAAGAGGTCGGCGAAGGCCTCTTTGACTCTCAATCTGGCCAAATGTGACTTCGGGAAAGCGACTTCCACCTACTTGGGTAAGCAGGTGGGTCATGGCCAGGTTCGTCCCATTGAAGCCAAAGTCATGGCCATCACAGGTTTCCCTGCACCCACTACCAAACGTGAGTTGCGCCGGTTTCTTGGCATGGCTGGCTACTACAGAAGCTTTTGCCGGAACTTTTCCACAGTGGTGGCCCCATTGACCAGTTTGCTCAGTGCTGCTAGACAGTTTGTTTGGTCGGTGGATTGCCAGCATGCCTTTGATTGCATTAAAGCTTTAATGTGCAGTGCGCCAGTGCTCGCCGCTCCTGACTTTGCAGTACCGTTTAAGTTAGAGGTAGATGCAAGCGCCCTGGGAGCTGGTGCTGTGGAGAGAACCAGCGGCTGGTCCTTGATTGCCCCGAACTACAGCCTGCAAATCAAACACAAGAAGGGTACGGATAATGTATTGGCCGATGCCTTGTCTGGTGCCAATAGCCCTGACGCTTAATTCCAGGGGGGTTCACAAATCTCGCGAGACAGATTTTTAACGCGACGGGTAATATCGTCGAGTTTAATCTCGCGAGATCTCGTGGCGCGAGATCTCATCTCACCCCTACAATACAGGGTACAATGGTGGCCAGAAGGGGGAGGGTGGCTATGCATTGTCGAGGTGGATTCTGAACAGGTGAGTCTTGAATCTTTTTCGGAAGATAGTTAGCGACTCTGCGATCCTGAGAGCGGCAGGGAGCTCGTTCCACCATTGAGGTCCCAAAACCGAGAAAAGTTGTGACTTTGCTGAACGGCCTTTGCTAGCTCTTAGCGATGGCGGTACCAGACGTCCAGCTGAGGTATTTGAGCGGAGGGATCGAGCTGGGGTGTTTGGCTTTAGCAATGCTTGGAGGTAGGCAGGGGTAGTTCCATCGACTGCCTTGTATGCCAGTCCCATCGTCTTAAATTTGATGCGAGCTACTACAGGGAGCCAGTGGAGGTCCCGGAAGAGGGGGGTCACATGGGAGAACTTTGGTAGGTTGAACACGAGGCGCGCTGTCACATTCTGGATGCGCTGCAAAGGTTTAATCGCAGAGGCAGGAAGTCCAGCCAGGAGTGAGTTGCAGTAGTCGAGGAGGGAGATGACCAGTGATGTCTTTAGAACAGTTAAAGCAGTAACTGTTCCTGACGCCTACCCCCTGCCGAGGATGGAGGATTGTATTGACAGTCTGGGGTCAGCCACACATGTAACTAAACTTGATTTGTTGAAAGGCTACTGGCAGGTCCCGTTAACCCCACGTGCGTCAGATATTTCGGCTTTTGTGACACCAGATGATTGCTTACAATATAATGTCCTAGCCTATGGACTGTGGAATGCCCCTGCAACCTTTCAGAGGTTGGTTAATGTGGTGTTATCTGGCATCCCTAATTGCACCGCTTATCTGGATGATTTGGTGGTGTATTCTAGCACTTGGTCAGAGCATATGCAGAATCTGACGTTGGTGTTCAAGAGGTCGGCGAAGGCCTCTTTGACTCTCAATCTGGCCAAATGTGACTTCGGGAAAGCGACTTCCACCTACTTGGGTAAGCAGGTGGGTCATGGCCAGGTTCGTCCCATTGAAGCCAAAGTCATGGCCATCACAGGTTTCCCTGCACCCACTACCAAACGTGAGTTGCGCCGGTTTCTTGGCATGGCTGGCTACTACAGAAGCTTTTGCCGGAACTTTTCCACAGTGGTGGCCCCATTGACCAGTTTGCTCAGTGCTGCTAGACAGTTTGTTTGGTCGGTGGATTGCCAGCATGCCTTTGATTGCATTAAAGCTTTAATGTGCAGTGCCCCAGTGCTCGCCGCTCCTGACTTTGCAGTACCGTTTAAGTTAGAGGTAGATGCAAGCGCCCTGGGAGCTGGTGCTGTGGAGAGAACCAGCGGCTGGTCCTTGATTGCCCCGAACTACAGCCTGCAAATCAAACACAAGAAGGGTACGGATAATGTATTGGCCGATGCCTTGTCTGGTGCCAATAGCCCTGACGCTTAATTCCAGGGGGGTTATAACAGTGTCGTTGAAATGTCGTTAACAAACTTCGCAAGTTTGTTCTTATGGTTGGGAGTGTTACGGCCAGTGTTGGGCAGGATACTTTTAAAATGTATACAGTTACAGAATACAGAATGCATGCCCAAAAATGTAATGTGTAACATATTCCGTTTCATCACCAATATGTTTATTGTTTGATTCGATTTGATTTGATTTGATTCAATTGTATTGTCACTAGCAGAGTATAGATACAAAAATAATGAAATGCAGTTGACATCCAACCAGAAGTGCAAAAGAAGCATTTAAATACCAAAAAGTTAGCCGTTTAAAAAGTGCAGTGCTAGACAGTGCAGTTCAGTGCAGTAATGAGTGTAAACAGTTGCTAGGCAGTAAAATGTAAGCAGGTTGAACATTGCATAAAGTGAGATGCAACAGCTATGCAGGTAACCATTTAAAAGTCCAGTGCTATACGGGGGTGGGGGTTTGTTCAGCAGTGTTACAGCCTCTGGAAAGAAACTATTCTTGTGCCTGCTGGTGCGGGAGCGCAGGCTCCTGTATCGCTTGCCAGATGGGAGAAGGGTGAAAAGTCCATGGTTTGGGTGGGTGTTATCCTTGACAATGGATTTGGCTTTGTTTAAGCAGCGGTCATGGTATATGTTGTGAATGGGGGGGAGTGGACAGCCAATAGTCCTCTGGGCAGAGTTGACTACTCTGTGTAGTGACTTGCGGTCGGCAGCGTTGCAGTTGCAGTACCATACAGAGAGGCAATTTGTAAGTACGCTCTCAGTGGTACAGCGGAAGAAGTCTGATAGAATCCTAGGGCAAAGCTTTGCTTTCTTGAGGGTCCGTAGGAAGTGAAGGCGCTGATGCGCCTTCTTCACCAGACCTATGTTCAACCTTATCCGTTGCTGTTGTCATTCCTTTATTGTTTCACTCACCTATTGTTTCTTCATCTACACCCATAACCCGGACAATTTTAACATCCGTTACCTCCCCCGCTACCCCTAGAGTTGTAAAAATATGCCTAACGATAAAGGGAAGAAGGCCCTAGCAAAATGGAAAAGAGTATAGTTTTGGCAATGTTTGAAAAGGAAGGAGAGCTATTTAGGCAGAGAGAAAATAAAGCATGGGACATAGTTAGTTTGGATAAGGAGATGGAAGTGAGTAATACTCAACCACCACCCTACAACACAGGTTTATACCAACTAGTAACAGGCACAGTAGACATCAGGGTGAGGTTAAAATAGACAGGAGCAGCAAAGATCCAGAAGGGAAGAAAGGGACAGCAGCATCCATACATATGGATTGCTATATAGTGATTAGAAAATGGGAACGGGAGTGGTATAACACAAGTAGCAGTGAGCAGTGGGGTGATAAGGGGGAAAGCGATAGTGATTATCCTAGCAGAGAGAGCGCAGTAAGGAGGGGGGAAAGACAGAGGGTAAGAGATAAAAGAGGGAAAAGGACAGGAAAAAGTGAGAGAAGAAGCAGAGGAAGGCAGTCATGGCAAGGACAGCAGCAGAGAGAGTGGGAGAAGGTTAGTCTGGGAGAAGAGGGCAGTAAAGCCCTCTTTCACTAGAGCTGCAGGAGAAACTTCAATTAAGGCGATCTAAGCGAAGGAGAAGGACCCAAAGAAGTTGCTCCGGAGCTTTTCTCATATTGATTTAAGGTAACCAAGGGTAACTTTGGGTGCACTCAGAACTGAGACTGTCAAATATCACAATATCAAAATGTCATTTATCCACCGGTATTATAGCAACAGCGGCAGAGAACCGCTCAGAAAGCTATTTGCGTTTTCGAGTTTCACACTTGTGTTTCAGAACGCCAATATAGGGCTCTTAAAGTTATTATCACTTCAAGTTTAAGTTTGGGATGAACTGGGCAGAAGGGTGAAAACAAAGCAATCTACAATAACAACACATTTGTGGGAACATCTTCAGCAGTGTTGAGAAGAGCTTCCCAAACAATATTTAATTTCCATTTTCGGAAGTGTGTTCAGCTGTTATGTCTGCAAAAGGTGGCTACTTTGATGGGTCAAAGATGATGATACAAATCGTTTTACAAAGGATTCCAGGATTTGTGTTTTTTGTCCACAAATGTTGATTTATTTTTTCATTTATCTTTGTTAATACTGTAATGATTATATGACAATATTGAAGATATCCCTATAATTACAGGTTACACAAAACGTACCCCAAAATAGACAAATATTAAAGTAGAACTTATTGCGAATATTCAATATTAAGATCTCCCCTTCCTCTTGAACACTTGCTGTGAACTCTTTCCATGTATTGGGGACTGAGGTCACCCTAGGTTAGGGAACCAACATGTTTTGTCCTATGAAGGTGTGCCTTCGGCTGTATTGCTGTTTTTCTGTTGGCAATTTACTGTATCTTTGGAACAATTGTGTAATGAATTATCTTTGGCACTATTTCGATTATTACCTGTCCCACATTTACTGAAGCGATTTAGCATAAACCTCAACTTTTAAAGCAATTAGCATCTTACTGGAAGTGTGCAGAAACATATTATCTTTCCAGGCTGTTGGACTGGAAAACTAAATTATTAACAGCATATAGAATATTTGAATTGAAATGATCACTTATTAAACTGAAACGTTAAATAATGGGATCAGCTACACAGACTCATTTTCATATTTTGTTTTACAAGCTCTAAGGATGAACATGGAAACACAAGCAGGTTTATGATTATGATTTATTTATCTGCGACAGTCACTCTACATTAGCAATCAAACCAATGTTATGCAATCAATATTAAAACTGTATACAGTAAGATGTTGATGCATCTTATTCGATTTTCTTCACATATGTAGACTCAGTGGACTCTACAGTCACTGCAGTGTAAGCCACACCATTGTAGTTGCCGGTGGTTTGGAACTGCAGCTCGCTGCCATTCAGGCATGTGATCTTCAATGTGGCCGAGTAGGGGAGCTCGATGACTGCTCGTCCAACTGACGCCTCAACTTTCACGGTCTTTCCTGGTTTGACCGTCACAGTGACCTCATCTGATTCGGTTATGGTCTCTTCTTTGGTCATTGAGGAGGTCTGCTCCGCTCCCTCGGTCAGGCTAAACCCAGCAGACACCTCCGCCACGTTCGGGATCCCTGCTGTAACAGTCAGGCTGAAGGTGGTCTCAAACTTATTGGTGGTGCTCCAGGTGGTAGACTTGGTCACAGATCTGCTGTACGTAAATTTATCCTCTTCTTCTGCAGTAGTGCCGTTTTTATATTCCAGCGACTTTATATATTCTTTGTTTACCTACATACCCCACACACAGACACAGAAAAACACAAAAAATATGGATATTGTTCAGGAAGCACACAAAATAATTCTTAATAACCAGTACAGAAAATATCAACTCATTTATTTTGTCTAAGATTTAGACTTTAACACTTTATTAATCCCCCGTGGAGAAATTCAAAAGAAGTGGTGACACTATTTTATTGACCTAATGTAATTAAACAAAATACATAACTGTCAACCCCATTTCAAATAAAATGTTTATACAGTGGACAGGACTCATGAAGTTGTATTTTATGGAACGCAAAGTGGGCCAACACGCATTTGATCAGAACAAATCTTTACTTTCTAACTGCTGATATAAAAGGGGCTTTATAAAATACATTTGATTGATTATATATAGGAAAAATCGGACCTATGAACGATAGGTATAACACATGCTTTTGTTAGTGATAGGAAAGAGGGAGAATACGTGCCAATTTCTGTCCTGGACACAAGCCTACTAAAAAAACAGGTGCTATTCATGCATGAAAATGATCCCACTTCAATTGCTTTTCGGAGTTAATAAATAAACACTTGTTAATTGAAATGTATTGGCCCACTTATCCTGCCATATTCAGACTCAGGTTCTCCACAAATAGCAGCACTCACCAGGGGAGTGTAGTTGACCAGGCTGGGATAGGTTATATCGGTTAGCACAGACGACTTGATGGCATTGATGAAGAGGAATCCCATACGGTCGATGTCACCACCACAACTCCCCTCCAACCCCAGGCAGACTCCAGACCCCACATCGATGGAGTACTCGGTCTTCAGGCCCCAGTCATTCATGTACTTGAAGAACTCGCGTTCAGAACTCGTCCAGAACTTGATGCCACCCAGACGGGTTCCGTTACCGTTCCCCCACAGGGACAGCTTGGTGATGCTCTCGCCAGGTTCGAACGTAAACTCACTGAAATTGTGACCCTGTCCAAAGGTCTGCACACGCCCGTCGGTCAGTTCTGCCCGCACAGCTTTGATCTGCCAGCCGCCCACTGCCACTCCAATCTTCTTGAGGGTGGCGCCATTTTCGAGGCCATTGAAAGTAAATTCAGTGCCTCCCCCTCCACCGATGATTTCCAGTGTAGTCGCCATGTTTAATAACCTGAAACAGAAATGTACATCAATATATTCATGCATCCTCCAAATGCTCGACAAAAGATGCAATATTTGTCACAACATTACCTTTCACAATAATGCAATGTTATTTATTTACTAACCAATTGCCTTGATAATTATTTCTTAATGGTGATTGTCGGGTGCATTTCTGAATTATCCAGGATATTCGATTATTATAAAATGGGGGTCATGGGAAAGGGAATAAAATGCCTGAAGCATCAGATAAAATTAAGGAAAAGGACATTCTGTAATTTATACTGTCTATAGTATAGAATATATATATATATATATATACTGTATTTAGTATATACAGAATATGGTAGCATTATTGTGTTATTAAAGGAATGTAGACACGTCTTTCAAAGTTTAGTTATACTACTCTGTGAATCGATATGTCGAGGCGACACACAACGCACATCTTCACAAGGTTCATGACTGCGTCGAAGCGTCTGTTTGGTCAGAGTTTAGATTCATGGAAGAGTATAACTTTACTGTTGTGTCCCCTCACAAGCCCACAATGCAGCCCTTCATCAGGTGGTCTGCCGAGGCCCATTGGCAATCCCGCACCCAGGACCCCCCCCCCCCCCCCCCTAAATATCTCTGTATTATTTGTAATTTATTTAAACTGCAGCACACTTACACACTTCTATACACTTTCCACAATCCTAATAAAAAACAATAAATAAACCTAATTAAAAAAAAGTTTAAGTCAAGGATAAGTCTTCACGGCATATCAACTACTTACCAATCAGTGTGTTCCTGTCCTTGCCAAGTGACCAGTAAAAGGTAAGAGAAGTGTCTTATAGATAATGTCGACGGTATTCGGAAACACCCACAACCTTTTGCCCATGCCTTTCGCCCTTTTGCCCATCCGCACCAAACGGTGGAGACATGCCAATGTAGCCTAATGTTTTTCAGTAGGACCTGTTTGTCTGGCGGTTTCGCCATCTAGTGGACAAAACACGTTATTTTGAGGTGTTCTTGCTCTCGGCACTGACGGCACTAAGTTGGAGTTTCTTAGTTTTTCCCTGTGGAAGCGAAGCGCTGTTGTTCAGTTCCAAATCAGCTGTCCCTGCCGTCTCAGCCCTTACGGGAGCTTTTCGATTCATCCTGGAACGTGCATCTTTTCAGGGACTTTTTACAATAAATCCATAACAAATACCGAATATGGATTGTCTTATGTGTCCATATTATCCATTATATTGACCGGGTATTCCCAAGACGCTCACGCTCTGCAGCAAGCCAGTCACAGCTGATTGGCGCGGCGCTGTACAGTGAACGTAAACAAACAACTAAGCTAAGGTTAGCATTTCACTAAGCATTACTTTTCCTCCCGAGATCCCGCTGATGTTGTGTTATAAAGTAAAGGGAAACATATCTATTCTTCCTCCACCTCTCTCGCTTCTCTGCTTGGTGTCGCTTATAGTTTGCCTCCCTCGCTCTGGTAACGTCACGTACGTGGAAAAAAAAAAAAAAAAAGCTCAGAATACTGATTTAAGCTTTGAATACTAATTTTCCGAACGAGTATTCGAATAATTCGGGCCAGCCCTATTGGTATTTGCCCTTAGTTTACACAGTATTCTAAATGCGCCAAAATCATAAATCCGAGGCAGCATCCAAAAATATTCGCGATATCCATCTCACATACCAGGCATGCTGCTGCTGACTGTAGCTATTCTATGATAAACATCTCTGCATAAGTGGGCTAGAAACTCCTTACCTGGTTGTAAGTTGTATACATATATATTCCATGGAGATCCTCAGACATAGAGGGTCGCTCAATCATTTCTAACCCCGCCATAAGCGAATGTTGTATTTTCTATGTTGCTGACAAATACCCAAGTCTCTCCAACAACTTCCAATATAACTCTACATTTCATTGTGCAAACATTTAAAATCCCGACTTTGAAACGACATGAGGCCTGGGCAGGCACAATATATTATCTTCACAGGCCTACATTACAAACATAATTTCAAAATCAATTTCACTGTGCGAGTAAGGCCTATTTAAGATCGCAACTGAAATGGCATACGGCCTCTCGCCAGGGTTGTGGTGGGAATTTGTGACAACTGAGCTTAGCGTGCGGCGAAGTGAACGCGGCAACCGGAAATCTATATATTTTTTCATGAAATAGGCTATGCTTTTGTGAAATTGTATAGGCTATATAAAGAACAAAAAAAGAACGTTATTAACCGGTTTTGGGTATTTCAGAATAACGTTTCTGTTCCGGAACAGTTGAAGACCATTTGGTTTTCGTTTCCATTTCCGTTTATCGTAAAAATCCATTCGTTTTTCGGTTTTCGTTTTCGTTCCTTGAACCAGTTCGGAGCCCTGCTGCTTACTAAGCCCTGGCGTCATCCCACCATTGACAGAGCCCCGTCAGTAACAACCGACACAACTTTACTGACATCTAAGCCGTTATTTTCGAAGAACAGTGTCAGTTCGTTAAAGATGATTTCCCCGGTAGTGCGCCTGGGCAGAGGGAGCAAACAGAGCAACTCTTCACGGTAGATCTTTCCATCAAAAAATCTTGCGAACATGGACAGCTGTTCCATGTCGGTTCGGTCACAAGATGAGTCGATGGCTATATATGCCGGCTTCGGCTTTCTTCATATCGGTGGGTAGACTGAAAAAGCAATCCTCCGCTAAAACCTTCACTCTTCTGGTTGCTGTGCTTGCCGACAGCGGCACCTGCTTTAATAGCTCCACAACTTTTGTTTTGATATTTTCCTCTTGATTTAAGACTTTACCAGCCATGTGAATTGCACATTGTTTAATCAACTCTGCATCAGCAAAGGGCTTCTTAGCTTTAGCAAGCGTCCAGGAAACATGCAATGAAGCAGCTGCTGCGCTCCCTTGTGCCGATGCCATTTTGCATATGGTTGAAACTGACCGCTTGTATGATGTCAATAATCCAATGTGGCAATCCAGTGTTTCCCACGGAAATTTTGGAGACTATGGGGGGGGGGTATGAAGCGATTGTTGACGGGGGGGGGGGGGGGGGGGGTGGGGGGTGGTATGGAGCGATTGTTGACGGGGGGGGGGTGTATGTAGCGTTTTTCTTTTTTTTTTTTTTTTGGCTCTAGGGGGCCCCCTAGTGGCCCGGGGCCCCAAGCAATTGCGGGGCCCTAGGCAATTGCCTGGTATGCCTAATGGGATGCAGCGCCTCTGCTCTCATGCAATCCCAATGAGAGCGACACGAACTTCGTCTGAGCAAAAAATATATATATATATATATATATATATATATATATATATATATATATATATATATATATATATATATATATATATATATATATATATATATATATATATATATATATATATATATAATAATTCGTGTGCACGCAGAGACTATGGCGGCCGAAATTAGACTATGGCGGGGCGCCATAGTCTCGTCAATGTGTGGGAAACACTGCAATCTTTTGTTTGCGTTGCTCAGATGTTTCTGGGAAACTTCCATTAAAGCTGACAGCATGCAAACAGTTAAAGTGCTGCTTCAGGTTGTCCGATTTAATGACAGCCACGATCTTCATGCATATTAAGCATGTCGGCTTTGCGTTGGCATGGTCCGATAAAATAAAATACTTATCAGTCCATTCAGTTTTAAAATGGCGGTGCTCCTGGTCGAACTTCCTTTTCTTGGCAAATTACATGTTGTTTCTTTCATTAATTTTCAAGTTGTAAGTCCCTGGGATGACAGACGGATAGCGGGAAAGTGACAGCAGCGGTGGCTACTCTCTGGTGGTGACGCTAGTGAAGTTGAAAATGCACAAAGCACGTCATTACGTATGCACGCAGTAACGTCAACGGTCAAGTGGACAGTGTGGACTGAGGGAAAAGTATAGCAGACCGCGCAAATAATTCTTTGTTTTATATATTTTTTTTTTTATAACATGTGAATGCGATTTCCTCCCCAAAACGCTCGTCTAAACGCGGAATAAAAAGTGAAGACGCGACGCCACTTTTGCGTCTTCTGTTCAGACCGTCGTCATGTAAACGTAGCCTTAGTGAGGGAAGTTCTCATATTCTGTTACGGTTTATATCGATTGGCAAGGAAGTGTTCGGTGCACCAGTTCAAATAGCCCATAATAATATGATTATAATTGTCAATAATTCACCACACATTTTACTTAAAGATTGTTTTAATACCATCATGTTATTAACAGAGTGAATAGGATTTGTTTTCCTTGCTGTTTTTTGTAGACATTGAGAGATTTGATGGAAAATACTTCCACAGTTGGGAATATTGGATGCAATGCTGACGGTCTGCAAGGGAAAAGAGTAGTCGTGATATGGATTGGGAATTATGGCGGCGATATTGTAGTCGACATAAGTAGAGTTGCAGAAAAGTTAAATAAATGAAAAATGTATTTCTTAAAATTGGTATAAAATCACAACAATGTAGCAGCAGAAATAGAGGAGTTAAATGACAGTTTATCAAGGGAATGCATATAAAGTATTGAATAGAGGAAATGTGTTTTTTCGGATTAACAGGTGTACCTCGGCTCCAGAAATGGGGCATGGCTGGTCGGGCGTTTGAGACCAAACTGATCCGGGCGTTTAACCAGAGCCTTTATGGCCTCAAGCCTCGACACGGTTAAACAGACGCTAACAGCTTCCACAGGTCCATCTCTAACTTCATTCCCTAGGCATTCTGATCTCAAGAGGGAATGCCTGGAACTTCAAATGTTGGTTATTTGTTTGAGAGAGAGAGGGGGCAGGTCTTTTTAGCATGCTTCGGAAGGAGTCATTTCTGTTTCAGTTACAAGGGTTTAGCTGCACAAGGCGAGAAAGTGACAGAGGGATAGTCTTTTCCATCGCATGTTTCTTATTTCTTTGTCAAAGGTTGTTTTTTTCCATATTTATTCCCTCCTCTCTTTATTCTATTCTTGTTGCGGTTCTTCTTGTCATGTTCATAAAATTCTCACTCAGAGAACCGTTATCGGGCTTACACAGCTCAGGGGGAGATGGAGAAAGCACATTATGTTGCAGTACTCTGGGATAACGCTACAATTCTTGATCCTCTCTAAGCCCAGCTTGTACCTTCCCAATCATTAATTGTAATAGTTAAATTTTTCAGTTGTGAGCCCAATTCTCTTGAGAGAGCTGTGGTCAGGGATCTCTTTGCATACATTAGTTGATGATCTACTAGATATTGTTGTTGATTAACTGTACTCCAAATAACGCTTGACTTGAGATTATACACATGAACAGAGGTGTTTTTTCAATTGTTAATTATTATTACTATCCAATGAAAGCATCCACTGTTCTGTTGGCATGTTTTTTGCACAGATCCTGCTAGTGAGTGATGAGCACCCAGGTCGGCTCATCTCAGTTCAGGTTCAGATGAGGCCAAAGATGAAGGAGTTCTGTGGTTCCAGTGTGGTCTTTGTGGATGGAAGCATTCTAGACAAGGTGTGCTTTAATTATCATATAAGATGTTTGTAGCTAGGTATTTTTGTTTTGTTTTGTCTTGCACCGTGAAGGTGGCCCCAGAAATGGCTGCCATTTCTCCTTTTCCATACCAAACTTTGTTAAAGCCCATGTTACATCCCGGTAGATGTTGTTGTGTTCGCCAAGGGTTACCACTGCAGCTTCCCCTTCCTGCCCCCAGACCTGCTGGCTACGAGCGGCCATAGGCTCCTTCTCTACCGCCACGTCTTCCCTCGTGCGCTGACCAAGACCAGCCATGGTGGGCTTCATCCACGCTCTGGGAGCCATCAACCCCCTGGCTGAGATGCAGGCTCCATGGGCCACACGTGTATTTAAACTTAAACATAGGAAAATCACGTATATTTTGGATGAGTTAAGGTAACACTTCTGGCAAGCGTTTCTATATAGATAGATACACCTCCTGCCATGACTCTTATTAATTATTAATATCTGAGCATGTCTTTGAGAAAAAAAATAAAAAATGGCGGCTACCGAAGGACACTTGACACATCCTGTGTGGAATAAGAATATCGTTGCGTTTGAGTGGTTTCCACTGTAGGTGGAGAACAGGGCGACTTGAGACGCTGAGACGAATAGAGCGTGTGTCCCCTTTGAAGACACGGGTGGCCCACTGAGCCTGGATCTCAGAGATGGGCATGATGGCTCCCAGCGGCTGCCCGAGTCCAATGACGGCCAGCGTGTTCCTCTCCAAATCCGGAGGGAACACGTACTTATAAAGTGAGGCCTTGTTCCCAGAGACTGGCAGCACATTGGAGGCGAGAAAAGGAAATGAAAAGCTGTACCCAGTGGCAATTCCTGCGACACAATGGGATCACACTGAAAATATGATCAAGAATACGGAATTGGGAAATAGCACTGTGCGTGTGTGTGAGGGACTGTGTGTGATTGTAATTACACCTACCACAAGGTCAATATTCTCTACTACACTGCCATCATCAAACTCCTCACTGGATCCTTGGAATCTGCGGATGTTGTGTTTGACCTTTACTGTTCCGGACAGGATGCGGTTGGGAAGATCATCACTTACGGTGGGATGTTGACTAAACTATGCCGATGACACTGTTCTTTAGACTTTGGCTTCGTGGGTGAGGACAGCTGTAGATGATCTACAGAATGCCTTCAGTTTATTACTACCTTCCTTAGTTAAAAATACAAAAAAGACAAAATACATGATTTTTACGTGTTCCCGCTCATCACTAGCTAATATTGAAATCTCAACTGCTGATGGCACCCTGTTAGAAAGGGTAAAAACGTACAAATGTTTCGGGATTTGGCTTGATGAGAAATTAAACTATGAAGCACACATCGATAATCTTCTAAAAAAAGCTTAGACCAAAGTTAGGTTTCTACTTCAGACCAAAAAAGTGTTTCCTTATGCTGCCAGGTTAAGCCCAAAAGTACCTTTTTACCTATGTTAGACTATGGTGACATATGATATGCATGCTCCCATGTATTTTTTAAATAGTTGGATGTAGTGTATCATGCAGCATTAAGTTTTGTGATAGATACAAAAGCAAGAACACACCACTGCAAATTATATGAAATAGTCAAATGGACTTTCACTCAGGAGGAAAAGCCATGTTCTAATTTTTATTGCAAAAGCATTGGTTGGTAAACTTCCACCCTACATTTGTGGTCTCTAAACACGCTACACCAGTGCTAACAGCCCTAGGTCGGTAAACAAATTGGTCCTAAACATCCCAGCTATGCATGCAGAATTAGGTAAGACTTCCTTCAGCTCTTATGCGCAATACGCCTGAGATGATTTTCAGAACATAATAAATCTGAAGCCTTTGGCCTCCATAGATATTTTTAAAATCTCTTAAAAACAACTTTAATAGAACAGTGTCACTGTTTCTAGCTTTTTCTCTGTCTCATTAACACTTTTAAATGTATTCTTGCTTGTGGTATATGTCTTCTCTGTGCCTAAACTGTACTTGTCTCCTTGTATTCTTGCTTGTTCTTTTTGTTTGCTTATGCTTTGCTTGTCGGTCTGTCTGTGGTCTATGTCATCTCCATACTGTAACTGTACTTGTCAGCTATCTTGGCCAGGACTCCTTGGAAGACGAGATATTATGTCTCAATGGGACCTTCCTGGATAAATAAAGGTCAAATAAAAAATGCCACATGCTCACAGACTTGGAGACTGAGGTGTGCAGGTCCCGGTTGTGTGAATGTATGTAGAGGCTTCCCAGTCCATGAGCATGCGCAGTGCGTGTAAATACCGGATCGAAACTTGAGGATTTGATCGTTTGTGGGGACAATTTGAGGAAATCTACCTAGCCAGGGCTGTTCATATGCGCTAAATTGTGTTGGACAAAACCAAGATCCAGCTATGGGAGATGCTAAACACACGTTGGAATAAAAAGGATTTCAATGGCTCACCAACTTCCCAATCTTGGAGCAATGCGTGGACTGCAAGAGAGGGTGGGTCATGGCTGATTCAACTGTCAACATAGACAATGTCAGCCATGAACCTGGGGTCTTAGCAAACCAGTCAAATCCTTCAAGTACGACCTTGGATACATGAAGCAAACAGTGGACACAAGACTGTCAAAACATGACTCGGGGCAGACGACATCATGTACTGACTACCTGTGTTCTGGTTTAAGATTGTACAGCCTGTGGTTGAACCGTTGATTGAGATTTCTCTCTATCATGCTGCAGACGAGATTAAATGGGAGGAGCGATCTAAAACATGTCAAGGCCTTACTGACAGTCATATCCCCGGGCCAGCCATTGTCTCCAACTCGGTTTCGGATCCAAGCAACCCTCCGTGTCCTCAGGTAAACCTGAAGAGACTGGTCAATCGGAAAAGTAAATTATTAAATCGAAACGGAAGGACGCATGGCTAACATTGCAAAGGTTACAAGATGCATGAAACATTCAAATGGGTGACTATGAGGAAGAATAAAGATTCCAATGTGATTCAGCGAAAATAGGTAACACATTTAGACATTCCATTCTAGTTTTTAGTTAGCATTTATGGGTCTATAAAATAGTCATGAACCTGCTTGGTGACCCTGCTGAGTTCCACAGTGATGTCTCCTCCTGAGTTCCCTATTCCAATCACTACCACCTTCTTGTTCCTCCACTAATCAGGGGTCTTGTAGTTGTGACTTGGAAGTAGGCCTACACTCCCTTAAACGCGTCGATTCCTAGGAGAATAATGTTTCATACTTGTCTAATTCTTACTCACAATTAGTTTAGTTAACATGTTTTAATGTAGCTCAAAATGTACATGTTCAAAATATATATAAATTGTGGGTGTGGTCCATACGCCAGTAGTTTAGCCCCACCGGAATGAAGGGGCACCGCACGCTACTGGTAGGTGCATCAAGGCAATAAAGGCATGCAAACTTGAAACTGATCCTACTAAGTTATTTTTAAGTCTGACTGTTTTTTATCGGATAAAAAACCCCTGCTGTGAAGAACTGTTAGACTCCCAACCGGCTGTTTCCCAAGTGCACATGAACGGTCGCTGTCGGGAACACGCGTAAGCGTGAGCGTCATCACTGGCAAGCCGGCTCGTCATCACCAGGAGAGTGAACGGCTGTTTGTGATTTCATAATGAGGAGAGCGTCTCTAAGGACCTCGACTGGTCACCGGTTTATTAGGACGCGCCAGTGTGACTTTATTATGGAAGCGTAATGCATTCACTTGAGAAAATAAATTCTGCTCTGCTTTAACAAGTTAAGTATCTCAGAATTCTGGGATAACAAATTACGGTCAAGGGACCGCATTGCATGGGCTATACGCTGTCTTTGCCGAAATTTAGCCTCCATGACGACTAATTGTTTCTGAAGTTGTACAAGAAAACATTATCCCATTTGTGATAATATTATTTGGCCGTAAAAAGAGCCATCTGAAGTTTGAAATTCATGTGGTCATGTATGTCTCAGCGGAGACTGCAACCGCCCTGTCAAAATATAAACTCCTCAAGTTCAAATGTGCATGGCACTTAAAGGAAATGGAAGATGGCACTGTCATTGGTTAATTGCATTTGATTTATTGGTTTATCCAAAACACACCTATGGGTAATGAAGAACAACCCATTTTAGATTTGCGTCGGGGGCAAGAGCCATTATCCGCCAGTATAATGGCAACAGCGGCAGAGAACCGCCCCGAAGACTTGCGTTTTCGGGTTCCACACTTGCCTTTCAGACAGCTAAAATAGGGCCCTTAAAGTTACTTATCACTTAAAGTTTACCTTTAGGATGAACTGGGTAGAAGGGTGAAAACAAAGCAACCTAAAAGTGAAACACATTCGTGGGAACATCTACAACAGTGTTGGGAAGAGCTTCCCAAGCAATATTTGATTTCCATTGTAGGAAGTTTGTTCGGCTGTTATGTCTGCAAAAGGTGGCTACTTTGATGATTCAAAAATTATGATACAAATCGTTTAACAAAAGGACTCCAGGATTTGTGTTTTTTTGTCTACATATGGTGATTTATTTTTTCATGTATCTTTGTTAATACTGTAATGATTATTTGACAATATTGAAGATATCACTTGACTTACAGGTTACACAAAACGTACCCCCAAGTGGACATATTCAATATTAAGATCTCCCCTTCCTCTTGAACACTTGCTGAGAACTCTTTCCGTGTATTGGGGACAGAGGTCACCTTAGGTTAGGGAACCAACATGTTTTGTCCTATGAAGGTGTGCCTTCGGCTGTATTGCTGTTTTTCTGTTGGCAATCTACTGTATCTTTGGAACAATTGTGTAATGAATTATCTTTGGCACTATTTAGAGCATTACCTGTCCCACATTTACTGAAGCGATTTAGCATAAACCTCAACTTTTAATGCAATAAGCATCTGACTGGATGTGTGCAGAAACGTATTATCTATCAAGGCTGTTGGACTGGAAAACTAAATTATTAACAGCATATAGAATATTTGAACTGAAATTATCACTTACTAAACTGAAACGTTAAATAATGGGATCAGCTAGACGGACTCATTTTCATATTGTTTTACAAGCTTTAAGGATGGACATGGAAACACAAGCAGGTTTATGATGATGATTTATTTATGTGCGACAGTCACTCTGCATTAGCAATCAAACCAATGTTATGCAATCAATATTAAAACTGTACACAGTAAGATGTTGATGCATCTTATTATACATTCACATAACATTATTGTAATTCAGCTATTCATGGTACACACTACATGCAGATGCAATATAGACCTCATTAGACTTTAATGTTTGCCCCCCCCCCCCCCCCCCCCCCCCCCGCCTTGTCCTGAATGTTTATTTTGGTGAATGTAATAAGTAACTTATTACTTATTACTCTACACAGAAGGTAATATTGTAAAGAAACGTATTACTTTCAAATGCAAGTAACTAGTAATATGAAATATATTACATTTTGGAAGTAACTTGCCCAACACTGTTCATAACTTTATCAGACTCAGTGGTTTTTACATCCACTGCAGTGTAAGCCACACCAATGTAGCGGCCGGTGGTTTGGAAGTGCAGCTCTCTGCCATTCAGGCATCTGATCTTCACTGTGGCCGAGTAGGGGAGGTCGACGACTGCTCGTCCCACTGACACCTCAACTTTCACGGTCTTTCCTGCCGGGACCGTTACTTTGATCTCATCTGATTCGGTTACGGTCGCTGAGTAGGTCATTGAGGAGGTCTGCTCCTCTCCCACGGTCACGCTAAACCCACCAGACACCTCCGCCACTCCCGGGATCCCTGCTTTAACAGACATGCTGACGGTGGACTCAATCTTAACCGTGTTGCTCCAGGTGGTAGACTTGGTCACAGATCTGCTGTATGCACATTTATGCTCTTGATCCGCAGTACTGCCATTGTGATAAGACACAGATTTTATGTATTCTTTGTTTGCCTACAAAACACAAAAAAAATGCTTATTGTTCAGGCAACACACAAATAATACTTAATAACCAGTACAGAAAATATAAACGTATTTATTTAGTCTAACGTTTAGACTTTAACACTTTATTAATCCCTGGGCGAGAAATTCCAAAGATTTACGTGCCGACACTATTTTATTGACCTTATGTAATTAAACAAAATACATAACTGTCAACCCCATATCAAATTATAATGTTTATACGGTGGACAGCACTCATCAAGTTGTCCTTTATGGAACGCAAAGTGGGCAAACAGGCATTTGATTAGAACAAATCTTTCTTTATTCACCTTAAAAAAAATACACCTTGTGACAACTTCTGATATAAATAGGGCTTTATAAAATACCTTTGATTGATTATATGCATGAAAAATCTTCCCTATGAAAGATAGGTATAACACATCCTTTTGTTAGTGATAGGAAAGAGGACTAAAAGGTGCCAATTTCTGTCCTGGACACAACCTTCTACAAAAAAAGGTGCTATTCATGCAGGAAAATAATCCCACTTCAATTGCTTTTCGGAGTTAATAAAGAAACACTTGTTAATATAAATGTAATGACCCACTTATCCTGCCATATTCAGACTCAGGTCTTCCACACATAGCAGCACTCACCTCGGGTGTGTACGTGGCCAGGCTGGGATAGGTCATGTCGGTTAGCACAGACGACTGGATGGCATTGATGAAGAGGAATCCCATACAGTCGATGGCATGACCACATCTCCCCTCCAGCCCCAGGCAGACTCCAGACCCCACATCGATGGAGTACTCGGTCTTCAGCGGCCAGCTAGTCATGATCGCTGAGAACTGGCGTCCAGAACTCGTCCAGAACCTGATGCCACCCAGACGTGTCCCGACACCGTTCCCCCACTGGGACAGCCTGGTGATGCGCTCGTTCGGGCTGAACGTAAACTCTTTGTGAAAAGTGTCTGACCGTCCAAAGGTCTCCACGCGCCTGTCGGTCAGTTCTGCCCGCACAGCTTTGATCTGCCAGTAGTCCAATGCCACTTCAATCTTCCTGAGGGTGGCACCATTGTGGAGGCCATGGAAAGCAAATGAATGGCCTCCATTTCCACCGATGAGGTGCTGTGTAGTCGGCATGTTTAATAACCTGAAACGGAAATGTACATCAATGTATTCATGCATCCTCCCAATGCTTGACAAAAGATGCTGACATTTCGAGCTGTAAAAGGAAATCAAAGGACAAGTATTTTCTTTAAAAGAAAGTAAGAATAAGTTGATCATTATTATGAAATATTTGTCACAACATTACCTTTCACAATGATGCAATGTTATTTATTTACTCACCAATTGCCTTAATAATCATTTCCTAATGGTGATGCATTTCTAAATTATCCAGGATTTTAGATTATTATAAAATGGGGGTCATGGGGAAGGAAATACAATGCCTGAAGCACCATATACAATTATGGAAAAGGACATTCTGCAACATATACTGTCTATAGTATGTCTAATATATTTACAGCATAAAGTATACAGTTTATGGCAGCATGTTATTAAAGGGACACTTCATCTATTTGCATTAAGCTTTGTATCGTTAGAAACCCAGTAGGGGTGCAACGGATCACAAAACTCACGGTTCGGATCATATCACGGTTTTTGAGACACGGGTAGGATCAATTTCAGCCACAAAAAAGATAACAATACAAATGTAAGTTTAAATATCTTCAAATGTGTAAAAACAAAATAAAGTGAAAAATTTGGTAATAATCCTTCCTTAAAGCATAGTACGGCCACGCTTCATACTGATGTCTTTTTGAATATTTATTTTCTTTTAAACTCTTTCTCTAAAACGGTAAACTTTAATAAACAGAAAAAACACTGTGACAACGTTAGCGCCATAAACCTAATACAGAGTCCATCTTCTTCTGAAACCCATGAGTCCGTGACTGGTTTTATATCTCTGATGGCGCGTTTTCCCATAATTCCCTGGGATAGATATTTAAACAAACTCTTAACACAAAGCAATGACACAATATATATTTTTAACAGTACAACTTAAATCATTTTTAACCAAAGAATAAAATCATGAATTCAACAAATAATAAAATCATGAATTAAACAATTAATGTAAATACATATTTAAATCTCTGTAATGTCCAGACTGTCTCTGAGACAGTTACAATGGGAAAAACTGATATATATGTATACACACTGTACAGAGAAGGCAGATAGAGAGTGTGTTCTACTGTAAGTGAGTGCTGGCCCTATGCCATAAATTACCTATTCCAGCAGTAGCCTACAGATAAGGGCTCTGTGGAGCTTTCAGGCTTTGATAAATGTGTAGTTTCCCCACCAATTCCTTCTCCACCATTACCAAGAATCAATACACAGGTCTTATTTCGCAACCCCACACCTGCAATTACATTCCGCACCCGACCAGACCCGCTATAAATTGATACCGACGCCGGACCCGCACCCGAAGGAAAATTAGACACATTAAATGGAATGCCGAGGAATTAATCTATCTGGTGTTTGGCGTGGTGCTTTAGATTGCTGTGCAAAAAAAGAACATCATCCACTGAGGACGGTTTAAGTTGACTCCTCCACTACTGTATAACATATCCAGCACCGGTGAAGGCTCACTCTCAATCGCAAAACACGTGACCGACCTGTTCTGTTCAGGCGTCCGAACGGACCCGCACCCGTGTCCGACACAGGCTCAGGCAAGGAAAACGGAGGGGAAACGAACAATCTTTTCCCCTCCGTTTTCCTGTGATGCGTAAAGGAATATCTCTGTTACGACGGACTCTTTGCTAAAACGCATTGTGGTGTAGAACCGCTGGATACATATTCAAGGCGCTGGTTCTCAGCCTGCGCGCATCCAGCCTGCTCGCTGTATACAAACATTCAATTGTGGAGGAGAAGAAGTTAATAAACCTTTTAGATTGAGCAGAAATATTTTTTAATGTACTCCTTGCAATGCATAAAGGTTATGTTGTGTCGCAAAATACAGCAAGACAATTTATCAAGTTGCTTGATCCTGAGGGTGTGGAGCAAAGGCGTGCCCGGCGTCTGAGGGGCAGGCAATATCACAGCAAAGGTCCGAATGCATACGATAAACTAAAGCCATACGGCATTGCCATCAGTGGTTGCATTGACGGTTTTAGTCGCTATAATGTTTGGATGGAGGCCTACGCCACAAACAATGACCCCAGGTTATTGCCGACTACCGATCGTGTCATCCACTGCACGCTTGGGAGGATGCCCGGTGCGTCTGCGTGCTGACAGAGGAACGGAAAATGGACGCGTCGAGATTAAAGTCGATATGATGTTTCAAATTTATTCTCGACATTTCGAGTTTAATCTCGACATGTCGAGATTAAAATCGACGTGAAATTTCAACTTTATTCTCGACATTTCGAGTTTAATGTCGACATGTTGACTTTAAAGTCGACGTGTCGTCTTTAATCTCGTCACGGCAAAAATATTTTTTTTCTTCACGTGTGGCCCTAATACTCCGTCGTATAATACTCGTTTTCATTAAACTACTTGAACTTTACCAAAAAGTTCAAGTAGTTTAATAATACATAGGATATAATAATTTAACAATATCCGACCGCATCTTTCCTATTTGACCGTTAAAATAAAACCTTCCAGGTCACATGACCGGCACCAATTTTTTCTAGCGGAGCCACCTCTATTTATAAGTGCCATTCAAAGCCAAGACATTTAAATAAGGCATAATTGCGTCATTGGACTATCAAATGAACTCAAAGGAACACCCTGACCAACTGAAACAAATTCAAGACAAGAAACAATACAAAGATATTCAATAGAAGAAGGGTCAAACATCTCAACAAATATCAGAAGGGAGATTGTACTCACCTTAAAATAATCTGGAACTAGGAAACTACTTGTGTGCTCACGTTTCGCTCCTCCTAAATGGTTCAGCAGAAGCTTGGCAACTCCATATAAACCATTTCTAACGCACGCATTGGCTCACTCAGTACATTCCCCATACACTTGCACGTGTGGAGAAGCTACAGCGCCGCCGTGAGTAACCCCTGACTGCAGCTCGCAGATCGAGGAGGAGCTAAATGTGGGCGGGCTTAAACGTTTAAGCCCGCCCACATTTAAGGAAAATTCCGCGCAGTATCATACGTTCTCCCGCTTTCGAGCGGAGGAGCTAAATGTGGGCGGGTCTAAACGTTTAACCCATGGTTTTATCCTCTCGGGCGCCATCTGGTGGCGGAGATCCGGCAGCACATTCTCAAACATCAATACAGCACAGCACAATGACTTACCGGTAATATGGAAAAGGGTTCATGCATTTGATAGACTTAGAAATTCCTACTTTTAACTTGTCTTTTCAAATGTCTTTTTTAGTACAGACACATATTATTTCGTACACTCGTACACAATTATATTAGCTAAGTCAAATAAACCAAAGACAGAAGCGGGAGAACGTATTTCCGTCTGGTCCATGATACTGCGCGGAATTTTCCTTAAATGTGGGCTGGCTTAAACGTTTAAGCCCGCCCACATTTAGCTCCTCCTCGATCTGCGGGCTGCAGTCAGGGGCACTTGCCCCCCCCCCCCCCCTACTACAAAAACAGGTGCTATTCATGCATACAAATTATTCCATTTCAATTGCTTTGAAATGGAGTTAATAAAGAAACACTTAATTGAAATGTATTGGCCCTCTTATCCTGCCATATTCGGACTCAGGTCTTCCACAAATAGCAGCACTCACCTGGGGTGTGTACTTGGCCAGGCTGGGATAGGTCATGTTGGTTAGCACAGACGACTTGATGGCATTGATGAAGAGGAATCCCATTGAGTCGATGTCTGAACCAGTCCCCCCCTGCAACCCCAGGCAGAATCCAGACCCCACATCGATGGAGTACTCGGTCTTCAGTCCCCAGCTAGTCATTTTCTCGGAGAACTCGCGTCCATAACTCGTCCAGAACCTGATGCCACCTAGACGTGCACCGTTCCCAAACAGAGACAGCTTGGTGATGCGCTTGCAAGGTTCGTAAACTCACTGAAAGTTACTGCATCTCCAAAGGTTTTCACACGCCCATCGGTCAGAAGAAGCTGGGGAACAATAGGCTCTTAAGGGGGGGGAAGAAGAGCCTAACGAAGGAAAGGGGGGAGAAGAAAAGGAAGGAAAAAGAGAGGAAAAAGGGAGAAAAAGGGGAAAGGGAAGGGAATGAGAGAAATTTAGGACATAAATCACAAAAAAACATTTCATTACATAAAAAACAATTAAAAACCTGAGAATGTGGAGTTTTGTTTGCAATTCTTCAGCCTTGGAACAGAAGGTCGGCGGTTCAAGTCCCAGTGGTCACAAACATTTTTTTTGGTTCATTCATGGATGTACTCAAGATCTCTTGCGCAAATATAATTACCCTTGCCCTCCATTGACACACATATGCACTTATTTTAATGGGAATATTCTAATTACTATGTTACTTTCTATTCCACTATTGTTGTAGCCATACAGCTATTCACAGCACACCTGTGCACTCTTTAGCAAGCTACTTGTTTAGTTATTATTTGCATTGTGACCTGTGGGCTCAATTTAGCCTCCATCTTCAACCTACAAGTATTTCAACTATAGATCATTTTGTGTGCATATTATATTGCAATAGTAGTATGGTGCTCCCTCTTGTGGAGTGGATCTGGCTAATGATTCGAATAAGATGACCAGCAAATAATTCTTAAAACATTTGTTAATATATAAACATGTATATTTTAACATATAACATAGATAGTATACAACACTGGTGATCTTATTTCCTCCTCTCCGCCAACCACTGCTCCTTGGTCAGGGACTCGGAGGAGGGGCATTAGATCGTCCCCTTGTACTGGCTGTGGCCAGTCGCTGCACTCCGGGGCTCCCCACACCTCCTGCATTTATTTGCCTCCCCAGTCCTGTTGTACGGCCTCTTCCGTCGTGGGGCTTGGGGAGGCACTGCTGAGGGGACAGCAAACATAATGGGGGGCTGGGCGTGGGGGTAGCGCAACAGGGGGTTGACCGGGAGGAATGATGTGCTAGGGAGGGATTGGGTGAGGGCAGGAGTGCCGGAGAGAGTAGGGGCCCGGGGGAGGGCAAAAACAAATGGACCAGGGGTGCTGCTGATGACAGGGGCAGGGGTGGGAGGACAGGGAAGCAGCCGCCTCTGGGCTGTCTTCATCCTGGGCCTCACAGCCGTTGCTGGTGCCGTTGCTGGTGCTGGTGCCGGTGCTGGTGCCGGTGCTACGGCTGCGGTGGCTGTGGCCCTCCGGTTCATTTTGGCCCGCCCCGCTGTGCTCTCCGGGAGGTGGTAGGAATGTTTCACCAGGCCCGGGGTTTGAGGAGCCACAGCGGGGCAGTCCATACCCGGAGGTAAGACCACGGGGGCAACAGGCACGGGGGCAGGCAGGTCCACACCCTGGCACAACACGGAGACACCCTGCCTGGCCACCCTCCTGTTGTGCCACTGGATGAGGGTGGTCTGGTTCACCTCAACCAGCTGCAGGCTGGTGGTGGACATCACGGCCCCGTTGGCCAGGATGAGCTGCCTGATCCTGCGGTAGTCTCTCAGGATCAGACTCCACCTTGAGAGGTACCCCTTCCCCTTCTTGGTAGGGGAAGGTTGGAGGGTGCAGAGCCTGACACAGATGGCATCAACCAGGCGGCAGCATGAAGGCCACTATGCAGGAGATGCACTCGATGTTATGGTGCATCTCCGCAAACTGTCCACACCCGACGTGAACTCTCCCTTCTTCTTAGGCGACCTGAAGCGCCCCGTCAGCAGCCTGTCCTGGTGCCGTGCATGATACACCGCCTTCTGCTGGTCGTAGGGCAGCAGGTCCTCCCACAGGCCGACGATGATGCCGTCGTCCCGGTTGCTGAGGGCCAGGCTGGTCTGGCTCCTCAGCCCCACCAGATACTCGGCTAGGCGGTCCACCCTGTCCAGGCCCGGGATATTGTTTTCATCCACTGCCTGAAAAATAAAACCATTTTAACATCGATGCTGGACAAATAGGAAAGAAATCTAAATGTTATGTTTCACTATTTCTCAAAGGTACTTACCAACTGCTCAACAGGAACCTGTGGGGTGGCACCCGGAGCGGTGACAGCAGCTGATGCAGGAGGAGGTGGTGGTTGAGAAGGAGGAGGAGGTGGAGCAGCGGACCAGGAACCACTGGTGGAGGGCTGAGCAGGTGGTGGTGGAGAAGGAGGACGTGGAGCAGCGGACCAGGAACCACTGGTGGAGGGCTGAGCAGGTGGTGGTGGAGAAGGAGGAGGTGGAGCAGCGGACCAGGAACCACTGGTGGAGGGCTGAGCAGGTGGTGGTGGAGAAGGAGGAGGTGGAGCAGCGGACCAGGAACCACTGGTGGAGGGCTGAGCAGGTGGTGGTGGTGGTGGAGGAGAAGGAGGAGGTGGAGCAGCGGACCAGGAACCACTGGTGGAGGGCTGAGCAGGTGGTGGTGGTGGTGGAGGAGAAGGAGGAGGTGGAGCAACGGACCAGGAACCACTGGTGGAGGGCTGAGCAGGTGGTGGTGGTGGTGGAGGAGAAGGAGGAGGTGGAGCAACGGACCAGGAACCACTGGTGGAGGGCTGAGCAGGTGGTGGTGGTGGTGGAGGAGAAGGAGGAGGTGGAGCAGCGGACCAGAAACCACTGGTGGAGGGCTGAGCAGGTGGTTATGAAAATATGTTAACATAAATATATGTTAACATATTTATGATGACAGATTGGACGACAGAATATGCAAATATGTGAATCTAATCTGTTTTGCATAATTAACAACATTTCATTATAAACGTATGCAAGCCTGGTCGTCATTTCATGTCCCAGTGTGAAGCATTCAGTATTCAGTGCAACTTACCAGTGTACTCGGTGGGGAGGCGGAAAGAGGGGACAAACATCTGTCCAAACACATTGGTGCCAAATGTGTTTACACAGTGTACCAGATCCCCCGAGTAGCTGAGGAGAGCGGACCTCTCCTCAGCCACAGCAGCAGCAGCCCGGCCTGGTTCCACCGGTTCAGCCCGTCCAGCAAGTAGAGCTGGAAGTTCAGGTCATTGGCCTGGGTCCCTGAAAGTAGAGAATATTGTATTGTAAAACATGTATTAACAATAAAAGTAAATGGTCGTCAGTGTGTTAGACGCTGGTGATGCCATTAAAACTCACCTGGAATAAAGCGGTTCAGGTGGCAGTGGAAGGTCTCCAGGGACGTTGAACCTCGCGCACACCTGTAGTTGGTGAGGACGACGCCGTCCTTGGTGGTGGTGGTGCCAGTCTTTGTGTACAGAGGCACACCTGGCAGGTCCTGGATGCACTTGACGTGCCTCTTCTGAACCCACCAGATGTGCTCCATCCTCACCCGGTCCAGGAGGGGAACACCCATCAGGTCCCTGCCTCTGTCCCCCATCAGCTCCTGCAGCAGGGCCTCCACCTGGCGGACGGGGGCCTCCTCTCCGCGGGTCCTCCGCCTGCAGTACAGCGCCAACTGGGCCTTGGTCAATCGGCTGTCCACCAGAGCCTCGGAGATGCCGGGCACACCCTCCCTCCGGAGCTCCTCCCTCTTGGCGTGGCGCAGAAGGGCCACATCTTCAGGGTCCCACTCAAAGACGGAGAGCGTGGCCATGAAGACGGGGTACAGGGCGTGGGCGTCGGTCGTGCATCCGGCCGCAAGCCGCCGAAGGAAGTGCCAGACGTCCAGCCGGATGACGAGGTCTGGCCAGCCGCCGAACCTGGCCTTCAGCTCGCTCTCCCCTCCCGTCTCCTCGCAGCAGCCACAGTCCACGTAGAGGAGTATAGGGGGAGCCACGCCCGCCTCGCTGTAGCGCCTGATGAGGCCTGACACCATCCGGTCCACGCCCGCCTCGCTGTAGCGCCTGATGAGGCCTGACACCATCCGGTCCACGCCCGCCTCGCTGTAGCGCCTGATGAGGCCTGACACCATCCGGTCCACGCCCGCCTCGCTGTAGCGCCTGATGAGGCCTGACACCATCCGGTCCACGCCCGCCTCGCTGTAGCGCCTGATGAGGCCTGACACCATCCGGTCCACGCCCGCCTGGCTGTAGCGCCTGATGAGGCCTGACACCATCCGGTCCACGCCCGCCTCGCTGTAGCGCCTGATGAGGCCTGACACCATCCGGTCCAGTCCAGGTCCCTCCTGGGCTGTCAGGACGCTGATCAGGACCTGCCCCACCTCGTTGCTGACCGAGGACACCCAGAGCGCCGTCCCCTTGGCGGCTCCAGCCAGCTTTTTGGTCATCTGGAATTAATCAGAATAAACTAATTCAGAGTGCTTTGAAAACAGTAATAGAAATTAGAATAAGAACAAAACAGAAGCAAAATATATATCTAGGAATAAACATATAAAAGAGGCATTTACACACGCAAAAATGCACATCAAATAAACATTGACACATTTGTGACTATAACTTAAATGGCTTCCAAGCTGGGATATGGTGTTATGAGAAAACCCATTTCATATATTTTTGAAGCATTGTTGTTGATGTCCTTTTTACCTTCTTTGTGGAATCCATTTTTAAAATGGAGCCAAAGATGGAGGGAATGCTGGCCTTGATGTGACCCATACGGCTCATCAAGTCCTTCCCGTACACCGTCAGGAGCCACCTGTTGGTCGGGACAGGCTACAGGGGGGGACAAACGGGTACGTTGTCCCGGGCCCTGGACTGGCCCTGGAATGGGGGGGGCCCATAACTGGACCCCCATGAAGTTGGGATTAATTATTGTATGTATACTTCAAAATGTGTTGATTTAGAGAAGAAAAGTGCTTTATTTGCATTCAATTAATGACTCCTAGATTGTTTGCCTTCATTGCCCTTGAAAAAACGGCCAATAACCCCCTATCACCCCTATGCCAAAATGGTTTGGTCTTTGGAGAAGAAAAAAGACGACATCATTCCATTAGTGGTCAGTGCGCGAGTTGATTCAACATGCACAAGTCAGGAGCCCTGGAAAAAAAAAGAAAGGCGAAAAAGAGAGGAAGAAGCCGAAAGCCTGAGGGGATCTCTTTATAAATATTTCAGAAAAGACTCAGGTGATGCTGCAGGTACCAGTAAAGGCAGCTGTGCAGCACAGCCAGGTAAGACACGGCCAACTTTTTCCAGCCCCGTTGTCAAGTAACACAGGCACAGGCGGCGTGTCAAACATATTAGCGCAGCACCACATGAGCAAGTCACACGGAGATCAATATCAGACAGACAGGGGGCATTGAATAATCTGATAACCACAACGGCTTTATTACACTGTGTTTCATACACCTATATCTAATTGAATCTTAGAATATGCACATTTACCCCGCAAATAGGCCCATGTCCAAATCAAATGTTTCAGGCAGGCACGCGCTGCGCACTCCAATCAGGCTGAATTGATTTGAGAATCATTCCCAGTCAGCTGAATTACAGCCAGTGTAACGCGGCTCATGGTTTAAAATAAGCCAGTGGCATGGCAACATGTGAAATCGCCATTTAGATAGAGTTGGATGTAACGAATGGGTTATAAACGTGACGTTTTGGGGTAGCCTGTAACTTAGTTTCTGATTGCCGTTAACTTGAAACTCGCCAGATGAATGGGCTCCGCCTTGTTCCCCAAACATTCTCTGGAAGTTCAGCGGACATAAACGCGGGTCTGGCGATAAATAAAAGTACCCTTGACATGATTCCCCTTGGTCAAGTGAAAAATGGTCGATGAAATGTGCAGTTAATGAGCTCTAAGTGAATACAATAGCGTGAGTTTTATTGTGGTATGATTCTGAAAGCCATAACTTCACTCAGTCCATATCCATAGCCTATCCAATTAAAGTTGTAAATAATCCTTTTGGTTTATCCGTAATAAATGGGCTTGTCATCCCGACGTCATGTGTTTGGGAGCTGCACAAGGGAATTCTGTGGTTGTGTTTCAGCGTTTGACAATTTTGGGAACAAAAAAAAAAAACTTAGATTTTTTAACTTTTGTAGTCTTTGGGATAGAGTTAGCCAAGTTGATCAGTCTATTCTTTTCTGTGTTAAATCGTCAAATTAAGGGGTTTTCAATTTGTTCTTTTTTAAATGGTTCATTTTGACCCCTGTTAAATTAGATATAGCCCTTTTTATCGAAATATGTTCACCTTTATAGGAGAGGCTAGAGAGGATGAGAGAGAAGAAGAACAGGCTACCAAACAGGATGAGAGAGAGGAAGAACAGGCTACCAAAGAGGATGAGAGAGAGGAATAACAGGCTACCAGTGAGATAGAGGAAGAACAGGCGACCAGTGAGAGAGAAGGGGAGGAGAGTGAAGGGAGAGAGAGAGAAAGACACAGTGATTCAGGAGGAGTGGATCCATCCCCCAGAGTAGAGGCTCAACGGGCCTGCTTTCCATAGAGCACAAGCTTGCAAAGAAGCTGGACTTCAATGACCTCATTGATGACTTTGCCACCACAAAAGTCCGGCGCATGGCATTTCGCACCTAAATAGTTGCACACAAAGTTAATGTTAAAATGTTCAAATAAATTGTTTGTTGAGTAATGAGTATTTTTTTGAATTTCCGTCATTTAAGGGTAGGGTAGGGACTGAGAAAGTAGAGGTGTGTGTGTTTTTTTTTGGGGGGGGGGGGGCCCATTGAGAGAATTTTGTCCCGGGCCCAGCCAAACCTGTCAGCGGCCCTGGGGACAGCGATAGGCTCGGGGGGCCTCTGACAGACCACAGGGAAGAGACCGGGCCTGCGGGCTATGGCGAGTGGCGGGCAAAGTCATTGGCCAGCTCCATGTAGCGGGCCAACCGCTGCAGCCACTCCTCGCCGTGGTTCTCCCGCAGCTGTTTGGCCAGGCGTGTGGAGCTGTTGCCGAGGGTCCTCTCCCGTAGCATCCGGATGACACGGATGTCACACGCATACCTTTGTGGACAGGTATAATTGTATCAAATTATTTAGTTTGGCTGGACAAAGAGTTTTCTATGGGCAAAATGTTATAAATATTTTTGATCTAATATTGATGGGGTTTAGTGTGATCAAATATTGCTATTTGCTGGATTACTGATTACTGAAAAAAGATATTTGCTTTCATGATCTGAACTCACTTGCGGGTCAGGATGAGGCGGAACTCCCCGCGGAGAGCCAAGCTCAGCTGGTCCAGGACGGTCTGGCTCGTGGACAGGTAATTTGATACTTTACTTCATGAGGCCCGTCAAGAATGACCGTTACAACGTTGACGTGCTGACGTCATCAGTACATGACAGCGCCAGTGTGACTTTATTAGGGAAGCGTAATGCATTCACTTGAGAAAATAAATTCTGCTCTGCTTATCTGAATTAACGAGTTAAGTATCTCAGAATTCTGGGATAACAAGTTACGGTCAAGGGACCGCATTGCATGGGCTATACGCTGTCTTTGCCGAAATTTAGCCTACATGACGACTAATTGTTTCTGAAGTTGTACAAGAAAATATTATCCCATGTGTGAATTAGGCCTATTATTTGGTCGTAAAAAGAGCCATCTGAAGTTTGAAATTCATGTGGTCATGCATCTGTCTCAGCGGAGACCGCCCTGTCAAAATATAAACTCAAAGAGCCATTTATCTGCTGGTATATTAGCAACAGTGGCAGAGAACCGCCCCGAAGACTTGCGTTTTCGAGTTTCACACTTGCCTTTCAGGCAGCTAAAATAGGGCCCTTAAAGTCACTTATCACTTAAAGTTTACGTTTAGGATGAACTGGGTAGAAGGGTGAAAACAAAGCAACCTAAAAGTGAAACACATTCGTGGGAACATCTACAACAGTGTTGGGAAGAGCTTCCTAAGCAATATTTGATTTCCATTGTAGGAAGTTTGTTCTGCTGTTATGTCTGCAAAAGGTGGCTACTTTGATGATTCAAAAATTATGATACAAATCGTTTAACAAAAGGATTCCAGGATTTGGGTTTTTTGTCTACAAATGTTGATTTATTTTTTCATTTATCTTTGTTAATACTGTAATGATTATGTGACAATATTGAAGATATCACTTGACTTACAGGTTACACAAAACGTACCCCCAAGTGGACAAATATTAAAGTAGAACTTATTGCGAATATTCAATATTAAGATCTCCCCTTCCTCTTGAACACTTGCTGTGAACTCTTTTCGTGTATTGGGGACTGAGGTCACCCTAGGTTAGGGAACCAACATGTTTTGTCCTATGAAGGTGTGCCTTCTAGCGTATTGCTGTTTTTCTGTTGGCAATGTACTGTATCTTTGGAACAATTGTGTAATGAATTATCTTTGGCACTATTTAGAGCATTACCTGTCCCACATTTACTGCGATTTAGCATAAACCTCAACTTTTAATGCAATTAGTGTGGTAGAAATTAACCTTACATTCTATGTTAAATGATTATTATTAGGCCTACATATCATATATATACTTTAATAGTGGAAAAGAGCTGATCACCTTTGGCCTAGATGTTATGTGACACCAGTGAGTGGGTCCAGGACATTCTCACCTGATGGGCCATGTGGCACATCAGTCAGAGAGTCCAGTCTACTCCCATTTTGATGTACTCTCTGAAGACAATGCTTACATTCACACGTGTGCATCATCTCTGTTTGTATAAGGATAATATATGTTCTAAGGTCACATTGGTAGCCAGAAGACATGAGAATATACTGACATCCACACAGTGTGACCCAGAAAAACATTCTATGCACATCAATATTTGATGAAAGTCCAACTTTGTATTGTGTAAAGGATTGGGGATATAAGGAGCTGAACGGGGTTCATTCAGGAGTGTGTATTCGCGAATACCATTCGGCTTTGTTGTCTCTCGTTTGCGGGTGGCAATAAACTCTCCATCTATACTTGACCTGGACTCTCCGATTCCTCTTTGCTTATAGCTAGTTGAAGTGAATTAGATAAGTTGTTATTATTAATGCTACCACATTAGCATCTGACTGAAAGTGTGCAGAAACGTATTATCTATCAAGGCTGTTGGACTGGAAAACTAAATTATTAACAGCATATAGAATATTTGAACTGAAATGATCCTTTACCAAACTGAAACGTTAAATAATGGGATCAGCTAGACAGACTAATTTTCATATTTTGTTTTACAAGCTCTAAGGATGGACATGGAAACCCAAGCAGGTTTATGATGAGGATTTATTTATCTGTGACAGTCACTCTACATTAGCAATCAAACCAATGTTAAGCAATTAATATTAAAACTGTGCACAGTAAGATGTTGATGCATCTTATTTGACATCCTTCACATATTTGGACTCAGTGACTTTTGCTACCACTGCAGTGTAAGCCACACCATTGTAGCGGCCGGTGGTTTGGAACTGCAGCTCGCAGCCATTCAGGCATGTGATCTTCACTGTGGCCGAGTAGGGGAGGTCGATGACTGCTCGTCCCACTGACACCTCAACTGTCAAGGTCTTTCGTGCCGGGACCGTCACAGTGAACTCATCTGATTCGGTTATGGTCTCAGAGGCGGTCATTGAGGAGGTCTGCTCCGCTCCCCTGGTCACGCTAAACCCACCAGACACCTGCACCATTCCCAGGATGTCTGATTTAACAGACATGCTGACGGCGGACTCAATCTTAGTGGTGGTGCTCCAGGTGGTAGACTTGGTCACAGATCTGCTGTACGCACATTTATGCTCTTGAGCCACAGTACTGCCATTGTGATATGACACCGTTTTTATGCATTCTTTGTTTGCCTAACACAAAAGAAATACATTTTGTTCAGGCAACACACAAATAATACTTAATAACCAGTACAGAAAATAGAAACTTATTTATTTAGTCTAACGTTTAGACTTTAACACTTTATTAAACTCCCGGGGGAGAAATTCGAAAGATTTACGTGCTGACACAATTTTATTGACCTTATGTAATTAAACAAAAGACATAACCGTCAACCCCATATCAAATGATAATGTTTATACGCTGGACAGCACTCATCAAGTTGTCCTTTATTGAACGCAAAGTGGGCCAACAAGCATTTGATCAAAACAAATCTTTCTTCATTCTCCTTAAAAGAAAAACACCTTATTACAACTGCTGATTTAGATAGGGCTTTATAAAATACATTTGATTGATTATATGCAAGAAAAATCTGCCCTATGAAAGATAGGTATAACACATCCTTTTGTTAGTGATAGGAAAGAGGACTAAAAGGTGCCAATTTCTGTCCTGGACACAACCTTCTACAAAAACAGTTGCTATTCATGCAGGAAAATAATCCCATTTCAATTGCTTTTCGGAGTTAATAAAGAAACACTAGTTAATTGAAATGTATTGACCCACTTCTCCTGCCATATTCAGACTCAGGTCTTCCACACATGTAGCAGCACTCACC
The DNA here is from genome assembly GCF_902167405.1 of Gadus morhua. NCBI lineage: Eukaryota > Metazoa > Chordata > Actinopteri > Gadiformes > Gadidae > Gadus > Gadus morhua. Next base: position 3,411,379 of record NC_044056.1, on the reverse strand, counting down.
TGGGGTGTGTACACGGCCAGGCTGGGATAGGTCATGTCGGTTAGAACAGACGACTGGATGGCATTTATGAAGCGGAATCCCATTTTGTCGATGTCATGACCAAATCTCCCCTCCAACCCCAGGCAGACTCCAGACCCCACATCAATAGAGTACTCGGTCTTCAGGCCCCAGTCATTCATGTAGGCCTCGAACTTGTTTCCAGAACTCGTCCAGAACCTGATGCCACCCAGACGTGTCCCGACACCGTTCCCCCACAGGGACAGCTCGGTGATGCGCTCGCTCGGGCTGAACGTAAACTCTTTGTGAAAAGTGCCTGACCGTCCAAAGGTCCCCACACGCCCGTCGGTCAGTTCTGCCCGCACAGCTTTGATCTGCCAGCCACCCACTGCCACTCCTATCTTCTTGAGGGTGGCGCCATTGTGGAGGCCATGGAAAGCAAATGGAACGCCTCCATCTCCACCGATGTCAATCATTGTAGTCCCCGTCGTCAATGACCTGAAACAGAAATGTAAATCAATATATTCATGCATCCTCCCAATGCTTGACAAGAGATGCTGACATTTCGAGCTGTGAAAGGAAATCAAAGAACAAGATTCAAGGCAGAAACGTATGGGCAACCAAAGCTGGCGGTGAATTCATACAAAATAATACTTTGTTAAAAGTATTTTCTTTAAAAGAAAGTAAGAATAGTGAAGTGGATCATTATTATGAAATATTTGTCACCACATTACCTTTAACAATACTGCAATAATGCAAATAATGTTATTTATTTACTCATCAATTGCCTTAATAATTATTTCCTAATGGTGATGCATTTCTAAATTATCCAGGATATTAGATTATTATAAAATGGGGGTCATGGGAAAGGAAATACAATGCCTGAAGCACCATATACAATTATGGAAAAGGTCATTCTGCAACATATACCGTCTATAGTATATATAATATATATATATACTGTATAAAGTATATACAGTTTATTATTGTGTTATTAAAGGGACACTTCACCCATTTGCATTAAGCTTTGTATTGTTAGAAACCCAGTAGGGGTGCAACGGATCACAAAACTCACGGTTCGCATCGTATCACGGCTTTTGAGTCACGGGTCGGATCATTTTCGGATCAACGGCAACAAAGAAGATGACAATACAAATGTGAGTATAAATATCTTCAAATGTGTAAAAACTAAATAAAGTGAAAAATATGGTAATATTCCTGCTTCCTTTAAGCATATCTAAAATAATAGCTTCTGTCCACATAAAATAAAAACTTGACTACAACCAAACATAAACTGCCAATTTGCTGCTTCTGGTTCTGGTCCGGTTTCCGTTTCAATGGGATTTACAAAACGCCAAATAAAACACGACAAACTATGTTTCGCTACGATACTTGATTAGGAACAGCAACGAACACTACTAACCACTCGGTGAGTTGCCCATGTTTAATAACCTGAAACAGAAATGTAAATCAATATATTCATGTGTAGTGGTATGAGGCAACGCTGCTACTAATAGACACAGGCTTCTGTTTCACCACGCCCTCTCCGGCTCGTTCGTCAATCATTGCTTGTCGAGGGGATAAAATTAGGCCGTGCCCTTCCTCCTCTCGCTTCCTGCCTCTTTAGGCCCGTCCAGTGGACGGGCCTCATGAAACGTCAAAGCCTCTCTCAGCCAGATGAACCACCAAAGTGGTTCGTGCTCGAAGCTTCAAATGAGTACGCTAGGGACATCTAGTGGTGAATGAAATTATGACAACCCAACCCAAAATGTGATTTTTGCTTCGTGTGCCGATACAACATTAAATCTTTTGAGAATTGAAGTGATTTCAGTGATACATGTGTGTGAGTGTGCCATTCATAAAATGGCACAGAGCTCATGCTAGAAAATAAATCATAATAAGTCAGCTGTCAGGAGCAAAGTGACAGGGACCCAACAACACTGAGCTAGGAGGAGCTGGGGATTGAACTAGCAACCTACAGCGTTTTACTAAAACTCAAACCGTTACTATAATAGATCTGCCGAGATCCTCATCGCAATCGGGGCAATGTATTGGGGTCGTTTACCGCCGCTGACCAGAGCATAGGTGAGTCATGGTGAGCTTTTGGTTGTTAATTGCCTGTTAGTCTGGTGCTAAGCTCACTTTGCGCTCCTCTCCCTTTAACAGTCTGCTTGTCGCATGGTGCGTGGTGGCTGTCTCCCCCGCTACGCCGATCCTCTTCACTCCTCTCCCTCTTTAGAAGGGACGCAAAATAACCGGACTGAGAACCGGGGTTATGAACGCATAACCGGGAGCTGAGCCTTCCTGGTTATCTACTACATCATTGCTATATTATCATTGCTGCTGCTTCGCTGCCACTTCCGCCGACTTGGTTCGGGGCTCTGTCTGCTGCCCCTGGTCGGCTTGCCTCCTGCTGTTAGCCCGGTGTCCCGCTGCTGCTGTGCGTGGTGCGGTGTGTGCGTGTGTTGCTGCCGCTCGGGTGGGCCGCTGCGAGCTCCGCCGGGACTCACCCCTGGTTTGGACTGTGTGTGCAGTGCGTGTGTGTGTTAGGAGTTAATCTCATAAGTTTTGTGTCGTTGTTCATTTAATTTTCATTTGGAAGGGGAACTTCTCAATCTGAGCCCTTGTTTATTTTTGTTTAAAACATATGTTATGATTACTCGTTGAGTTTATCTCTGGTCAGAGACTCTTTAATTTTCTTGTTTTCTTTAATTTTGAGTGATTTTTGGTTACTGCAAATTGATACTTTTAAGTTTATTGATTGATTTTCACATCTTTTGGCTTGTTATGTGATATTGTTTGTCAGTTGTGAGCCCTCCTAACTGTGCCTCTTTCTCGTAGAGCTGAAGGCCGACAGTCAGGGCCGTTGCACCAAATCCTGGGCCCTGTATACAAGAGGTACTTATGCCCCCCCCCCCCCCCCCCCCGAATTGGGAGAACAATTGGGAGAACAATTGTTGACGGGGGGGGGGGGGGGGGGGGGGGGGAGACGTGGCCGTGGCCGTGGCCGTGTGCGACTCCTAACACTATGGGCTGGTGGATAGTTCAAAAGATTTTTTTTTTTTTTTTTTTGCCAAGGGCCCCCCCTCTGCCTTGGGCCCCCCCAAGACTGCCTCACTTTCCCCCGCAGTCCGTCGGCCCTGCCGACGGTGGTGGCGGTGGTCCTCCTGGGTGGTGGTGGTGATCCCTTGTGTGCGTGTGCTTTGTTTAAGATTTTATTCGTTTGGACTTCACGTTTTTGCTGTGTGTGTGAGGTGCTCTTGTTTCTTTTGTTGGATTTAATTTTCCCCTGACGACCACTCCTCCAGCCGGTAAGCCTCAGCTTGTACCCACTTCCTTCCCCAGTTGGGCTTACCTCTCTTTTTCATCTTTTTGTGCCAAACTGTGTTCATTGTAATAAAGTGCTTCATGTGCTTCAAATACTGCCAAAAAACGGTATATCAATGAAGAATCTTATGTACTTTGCGCTCCTTACTTAGGCCATCTCCTTACTACCACCTCTCAACCCATGTTCTGCTGATGATCTTGTAGAAAACTTTAATTTGAAAATTTTGAATGTCATGGATGTCATTGCACCTTATAGGTTAAAACGATTTCTGGAAAGCAAAAGGCACCCTGGAGAAAAACTGCTTCTGTAACAGCACAGAAAAAAGAATGCAGGAAGGTTGAACGCATCTGGCGTAAAACAAAACTTCATATTCTCCATGATATCTACTAAGAGAGCCTCCGTGCCTACAATTTAGACTTAAAAAGTGCTAGAGAAACATTTTTCTCCAATATCATTAAAACCAATACTAATAATGCAAAAACTCTATTTGCAACTTTTGACAGACTGACCAACCCCCCCCAACACAAATTCCACCTGATCTCCATTCCAGGCAGAAATGCAATGAGTTTGCAGCTTTTTATATTGATAAAATTGAAGGCATCAGACGTGCCATCAATATCTCCACTTCAAACAAAAATGTTCAGGCAAAAGTAACGTGGCAGGGATGGCATGCTTTAATGTTATTGACTCTAAAACTCTTGTGGAAAATGTTACACAACTAAAGCCATCCACCTGTTGCCTTGATTCTTTATCTACCAACCTTTTTAAGAATGTTTTTGACTGCCTAGCAATAGACATATTGCAGAATAGTTAACTCTCTCCAGTCAGGCAACTTCCCAAAAGCCCTGAAAACTGCAGTTATTAAACCCCTTTTAAAAAAGCGGAGCCTAGATACCTCTATTATTAACAACTACAGACCAATATCCAATCTACCCTTCATAAGTAAAATCATTGAGAAAGTTGTCCTCCAGCAACTTAATCACTTCCTGGCATCAACTGGTTGTTATGACACCTTCCAATCAGGATTTCGACCCCTGCACAGCACTGAGACCGCCCTCATTAAAGTTGTAAACGACATCCGTCTTAACACAGACTCTGGCAAAACCTCAATACTAATGCTACTAGACCTCAGTGCTGCATTCGACACTGTAGACCATACAATACTTTTGGACAGGTTAGAAAACTGGGTGGGGCTTTCAGGCACAGTCTTAAATTGGTTCAGATCCTACCTACAAATTGGGAACTACTTTGTTTCCATTGGCGACTTTGTATCAGAATCAACCAACGTGATGTGTGGAGTCCCACAAGGTTCGATCTTAGGACCCTCTTTATTCAACATCTACATGCTCCCACTAGGGCATATCATGCAAAATAACAATATTGACCATCATTGCTATGCTGATGACACGCAAATCTATGTATCGCTATCACCAAATGACTATCGGCCCATAGATCTGCTGTGCCAGTGCATTGAGCAAGTGAAAGACTGGATGTGCTGAAATTTCCTTCAGCTAAATGAGGATAAAACAGAGATAATTGTATTTGGTGCTAAAACGGAAAGGCTTAAAGTAACCCAACACCTTCACTCTCTGTCCCTGAAAACCTCAATCAAAGCCAGAAATCTAGGGGTTATCATGGATTCTGATTTACATTTCGAAAGTCACATCAAATCAGTTACAAAATCTGCATATTATCACCTTAAAAATGTAGCAAGACTTAGAGGGCTCATGTCCACCGAAGACTTACAAAAACTTGTACATGCCTTTATCACTAGTAAGCTTAATTACTGCAATGGTCTCCTTACAGGTCTCCCAAACCAGAACTGAACAGAAGACTGCAATGTTTTCATTGCATTACTCCGAGGGATGTATTTGGGGGCCCTCTCACATATATAGTACAGAACCATTTTACTCTTACCTGTAAACATTTAGGGACAACACACAACACATGTTAGAACTGGTTATATTCAAACTGCAATTGTTGATGCTGTAAATGCTGCTTGGTGCACAGACAAACACACACACACATACGCACGCACCCACACACGCACGCACGTGCGTGCATGATTGTTGATATGGCTGATCAGTCCTTGCACTGGCTGTGTGGGGAGGTGCCCTACTGCATGGAGCACGTCTGTGGCATGGATTCTGTTATGATCCATCTCATAATTCATAGGAGAGAAGAGAGAAACACTGTTGCATTGCGTGTGGTTGTATTCAGGTTAATTGACGTCAGTGTGGGACACACAAGCGTTTCATTCACTTGTGTGAATGAGGCACTCGGTAGTACCACCCTCTAGTGGTCGTCCATCGACATTACATCTGCAGTGAATATCTTACTGCCATAATAGCAGGCCTGTCGTACCAGTTACTCAAGTGCGCATGTGCCAAGCGCGAACGCATACACCACAAGCAAGCACATGCGCACGAACATACACGGAAACACACACACACATGCACACAAACACTACACACACATAAGCACACACCGCACGTCAACACAAAGGCAGCGACACAGACGCCCATTGGGTCGTAAAGTAGTCTGGCCCATGGTCATATTCTAGGATTGTTGTTGTTTAAAATCGAATTACTCCGCCTGTATCTTTCGGCATTGAAGCCTATTTATTTATTTATTTATTTCAGCAGGTATTAAAATTGTATACCTGATTTCATACCTGATTGAAACAGCTGTTATTGAGCAATACCTGATTTCAAAAGTGTTGTTATTGAGTTCCAAATCATATTCTAGGACTGTTGAAGTTCCAAATCGAAGGTCTGCTTGATTGATGATTTGTATTTCTACTTTTCATGTATTTGAATTGCACTCGCTAAGCCTGTTTTTAAATTGTTAAAATAAAATATGGAGGAAATAACTTCCCTATAATGTCGAATTTGTCCTTTGAAATAATTGACTTTGCAGAGTTGGTGTTTCCATTGCGACCAAAATTTGAGAGTGTGCGACCGAAATCTCCATCTGGTCGCGCATGTGCGACCAGTAAATTTGTCCCTTTTTTTTAAAGGTACGGCCACACCAACCGCGTTACTCGCGTAATGGTACGGCCACACCAACCGCGTTGCTCGCGTTAGGGGCGTTGAAAATCGGCATTTTTGCATAGGGAACCATTGGTTTAGGCGCGGTACACGCGTTGAAGCGTTGAAGCGTTGCGTTGGGGGCGTTAGGCGCGGCAGTTGCACGTAATTACGCACGTAAACGCAGTAACGCGCCCAACGCACCAACGCCCGGAGTTCAGAAAATTGAACTTTCAACGCTCCAACGCGTGACGCTTAGCCGCGGTAGCCAATCAGCGTGGAGCTTGACCCGACGTCACTGGCAGAGAGTAGTGAGCTTGCACAGAAGCATACGGCCGACATCTTTCTTTTTTCTGGGTGGAAATAGTAACATAGTTACGCCATTAAATGCGTTTATGGAAACATTTCTAGCGAGAAATGTGCATTTTACTTTCATAATGTTCGCTCGGTGAATGTGAAGGATGTTTGGTTTGATAGTTATGACGAAGAGGGAACGCTCCGTTCACTTGCATGGACAGAGTCTCTGGTTGCTAAGCAACCTCAACGTCTTGGCGGACTGCTTCTCTGCTGATCAACACTGCGAATGCTGGAAACACACCAGACACACCATGTGAAGTTATTTAACCCGATTATTGTTATTTATATCCGAGATTATTTAATCTGACCTGATCTAAACTCCATCACCCAAACACGGCGGCGTTTGGGTTTCCTACCTCGGACTCCAGCGCAGCCACGGCCGACATTTTTCTTTATTCTGGGTGGAAATAGTTACATAGTTACGCCATTAAATGCGTTTATGGAAACATTTTTAGCGAGAAATGTGCATTTTATTTTCATAATGTTCGCTCAGTGAATGTGAAGGATGTTTGGTTTGATAGTTATGACGAAGAGGGAACGCTCCGTTCACTTGCATGGACATGGACTCATCTAGCTGCGTTGGCGCGTTGACGCGTTGGAAGCGTTGAACCACCACACACTGGTCAAGCGTCAGGTTAGGCGCGTTACTCGCGTTGTCCAACGCGAGTAACGCGGTTGGTGTGGCCGCACCATTAGGGGCGTCCAAACTCGGCATTTTTGCATAGGGAACCATTGGTATAGGCGCGTAGACGCGTTACATGCGTTGAAGCGTCGCGTTAGGGGCGTTTTAGGCGCGGCAGACGCACGTAATTACGCACGTAAACGCAGTAACGCGCCCAACGCACCAACGCCCGGAGTTCAGAAATGTGAACTTTCAACGCTCCAACGCGTGGCGCTTAGCCGCGATAGCCAATCAGCGTGGAGCTTGACCCGATGTCACTGGCAGAGAGTAGTGAGCTTGGACAGAAGCATACGGCATCTTTCTTTATTCTGGGTGGAAATAGCAACATAGTTACGCTATTAAATGCGTTTATGGAAACATTTTTAGCGAGAAATGTGCATTTTACTTTCATAATGCTCGCTCGGTGAATGTGAAGGATGTTTGGTTTGATAGTTATGACGAAGAGGGAACGCTCCGTTCACTTGCATGGACAGAGTCTCTGGATGCTAAGCAACCTCAATGTCTTGGCGGACTATTTCGCTGCTGATCAACACTACGAATGCTGGAAACACACCAGACACACCATGTGTAGTTATTTAACCCAATTATTGTTATTTATATCAGAGATTATTTAATCTAACCCGATCTGAACTATATCACCCAAACACGGCGGCGTTTGGGTTTCCTACCTCGGACTCCAGCGCAGCCACGGCCGACAACTATCTTTATTCTGGGTGGAAATAGTAACATAGTTACGCCATTAAATGCGTTTATGGAAACATTTTTAGCGAGAAATGTGCATTTTACTTTCATAATGTTCGCTCGGTGAATGTGAAGGATGTTTGGTTTGATAGTTATGACGAAGAGGGAACGCTCTGTTCACTTGCATTGACATGGACTCATCTAGCTGCGTTGACGCGTTGGAAGCGTTGAACCACCACACAATGATCAAGCGCCTAGGCGCGCTCGCGTTATCCATCGCGAGTACGCGGTTGGTGTGGCCGTACCACGTCAAACGTGGAAGGGGCGCGTCGATGAATCCGGTATCTTTAGCAGGCCAATGAGTGTAAGAAGGATATGGAATGTCAGTGGCTATTGTGTCGAGGGGGAGGGTCCTAGAGATTATCAAGTGAGCGTAAACGTCTGTGCGAAGGAGAAAGATTTCACAAACCTGCTACGTGCGTTTACAATGAGCAAGCAAACTATTGACTCGTTTTTCCGACCTTCGGCTAGTGTGCCAGTGCAAGTCAGTCCTTCACGGTTCTTATTTTACAAACCCTGCACCCGCCCGTACCCGCAATACTTCAAAGCGCATCCGACCCGTGTTCCGACAGTAGCCCGACCAGACCCGCTATAAATTGATATCGACACCTGACCCGCACCCGATGGAGAATTAGAAACATTAGATGGGAATTAGCCTACACTATCTGGTGTTTGGCGTGGTGCTTTAGATTGTTGTGCAAAAACAGCACATCATCCACTGTTGACGGTTTTAGTTGACTCCTTTGCTCCTGATTTACATATCCAGCACCGGTGAAGTCTCGCTCGCAATCGCAAAACCCGCGCCCGACCCGCGCTGTTCAGGCGTCCGACCCGACTCGTTTCATCCAAATTGTGCGGGTCACCCGAACCAGTGCAGGACTCTGCTTCAGGTGCCATAAAGGGCTTTGCACACGGGAGGCATTTGTCGGGCCTGATAATGCATTCCCAATGGAGAGGCGAGCGGGCTCAGCGTCCTGACAAGCGGGCGCACTCCCGTGAAACTGTCGCTTCCGTACTTGTCGAACGCATGCATGCGTAAACCTGGAAACCGTTGGGATAGATGAGAATCACAATATAATGTGACGGCACATTTGAAACAGCACATTGTAATTTCTGCATCTATTATCAAAATAGTTATTAGTAATAGAGTGAACATTTGTAGGAATGTGAATATTTGGTTGGCATGTTGATTAACGGTGTGTGCCCCCAAAATCACCGGTTTATTAGGACGCACACAGTGTGACTTTATTAGGGAAGCGTAATGCATTCACTTGAGAAAATAAATTCTGCTCTGCTTATCTGAATTAACGAGTTAAGTATCTCAGAATTCTGGGATAACAAGTTACGGTCAAGAGACCGCATAGCATTGGCTATACGCTGTCTTTACCGAAATTTAGCCTACATGACGACTAATTGTTTCTGAAGTTGTGCAAGAAAACATTATCCCATTTGAAATTCATGTGGTCATGCATCTGTCTCAGCGGAGACCGCCCTGTCAAAATATAAACTCAAAGAGCCATTTATCTGCTGGTATATTAGCAACAGCGGCAGAGAACCGCCCCGAAGACTTGCGTTTTCGAGTTTCACACTTGCCTTTCAGACAGCTAAAATAGGGCCCTTAAAGTTACTTATCACTTAAAGTTTACGTTGAGGATGAACTGGGTAGAAGGGTGAAAACAAAGCAACCTACAAGTGAAACACATTCGTGGGAACATCTACAACAGTGTTGGGAAGAGCTTCCCAAGCAATATTTGATTTCCATTGTAGGAAGTTTGTTCGGCTGTTATGTCTGCAAAAGGTGGCTACTTTGATGAATCAAAAATTATGATACAAATCGTTTAACAAAAGGATTCCAGGATTTGTGTTATTTGTCTACAAATGTTGATTTATTTTTTTAATGTAGGCCTATCTTTGTTAATACTGTTATGATTATATGACAATATTGAAGATATCACTTGACTTACAGGTTACACAAAACGTACCCCCAAGTGGACAAATATTAAAGTGGAACTTATTGCGAATATTCAATATTAAGATCTCCCCTTCCTCTTGAACACTTGCTCTGAACTCTTTCCGTGTATTGGGGACTGAGTTGACCCTGGTTAGGGAACCAACATGTTTTGTCCTATGAAGGTGTGCCTTCGGCTGTATTGCGTTGTTTCTGTTGGCAATATACTGTATCTTTGGAACAATTGTGTAATGAATTATCTTTGGCACTATTTAGAGCATTACCTGTCCCACATTTACTGAAGCGATTTAGCATAAACCTAAACTTTTAATGCAATTAGCATCTGACTGAAAGTGTGCAGAAACGTATTATCTATCAAGGCAGTTGGACTGGAAAACTAAATTATTAACAGCATATAGAATATTTGAACTGAAATGATCACTTACTAAACTGAAACGTTAAATGATGGGATCAGCTGCTAGACAGACTCATTTTCATATTGTTTTACAAGCTCTAAGGATGAACACGGAAACACAAGCAGGTTTATGATTATGATTTATTTATCTGTGACAGTCACTCTACATTAGCAATCAAACCAATGTTATGCAATCAATATTAAAACTGTACACAGTAAGATGTTGATGCATCTTATTCAACATTCATAACATATCAGACTCAGTGACATTAACATTCACTGCAGTGTAAGCCACACCCTTGTAGTTGCCGGTGGATTTGAACTGCAGCTCGCTGCCATTCAGGCATCTGATCTTCACTGTGGCCGAGTAGGGGAGGTCGATGACTGCTCGTCCCACTGACGCCTCAACTTTCACGGTCTTTCCTGCCGGGACCGTCACATTGACCTCATCTGATTCGGTTACGGTCGCTGAGTAGGTCATTGAGGAGGTCTGCTCCGCTCCCACGGTCACGCTAAACTCAGCAGACACCGACGCCACTTCCGGGATCCCTGCTGTAACGGACAGGCTGACGGTGGTCTCAATCTTAGTGGTGGTGCTCCAGCTGTTAGACTTGGTCACAGATCTGCTGTACGCACATTTATGCTCTTGAGCCGCAGTAGTGCCATTCTGATAAGACACAGATTTTACGTATTCTTTGTTTACCTTCAAACACAAAAAAAAAGCATATTTTTCAGGCAACACACAAAATAATACTTAATAACCAGTACAGAAAATATCAATTCATTTATTTAGTCTAACATTTAGACTTTAACACTTTATTAATCCCCCAGGGGAGAAATTCAAAAGATTTAAGTGCTGACACTATTTTATTGACCTAATGAAATTAAACAAAATACATAAATGTCAACCACTTATCAAATTATAATGTTTATACGGTGGACAACACTCATCAAGTTTTCCTTTATGGAACGTAAAAGGAAAACTTGATCAGAACAAATCTTTCTTCATTCTTCTTAAAAAAAGCACCTTGTGACAGTTGCTGATATAAAAAAGGGCTTTATAAAATACTTTTGATTAATATATTAGAGTAATAGATACTATGAAAGATAGGTATAAATCATGCTTTGTTTATGATGGGAAGGAGTAAAAATACGTGCCAATTTCGGTCCTGGACACAACCTACTACAAAAACAGGTGCTATTGATGCATGAAAATTATTCCATTTCAATTGCTTTTCGGAGTTAATAAAGAAACACTTGTTAATTTAAATGTATTGGCCCACTTAGCCTGCCATATTCAGACTCATGTCTTCCACAAATGGCAGCACTCACCTGGGGTGTGTACATGGCCAGGCTGGGATAGGTCATGTCGGTTAGAACAGACGACTTGATGGCATTGATGAAGAGGAATCCCATCTTGTCGATTTCACCACCAGATCTCCCCTCCAACCCCAGGCAGACTCCAGACCCCACATCGATGGAGTACTCGCCGGTCTTCAGTCCCCATTCACTCATGTGGGCCTCGAACTTGTTTCCAGAACTCGTCCAGAACTTGATGCCACCCAGACGTGCTCCGCCGCGGCCTTCCCACAGGGACAGCTTGGTGATGATCTCGCCAGGTTCGAACGTAAACTCACGGAAACTGTGATCCTTTCCAAAGGTCTCCACACGCCCGTCGGTCAGTTCTGCCCGCACAGCATTGATCTGCTTGCCGCCCACTGCCACTCCAATCTTCCTGAGGGTGGCGCCATTGTCGAGGCCAGTGAAACTAAATGGAAAGCCTCCATCTCCACCGATGATTTCCAGTGTAGTCGCCATGATTAATAACCTGAAACAGAAATGTACATCAAGATATTCATGAATCCTCCAAATGCTCGCCAAAAGATTCAGACATTTGGAGCTGTAAAAGGAAATCAAAGGACAAGATCCAAGGGCGAAAACTTATGGACAACCAAATCTGGCGGTATTTATACATAAAATAATACAAAAATTAAAAGGGTTGGCGTTAGCACTATGCCATTTCCTATGCTAATACATAGTGTGTTTAAATGTGATCGTTAGTGTTTAATTATGGTCGATAGTGTTTAAATGTTCTTTTCCCTCTCTCAACCTCATCCCTCACTCTCCACCTCAAGCTGGTGTGTGGTGAGCGTTCTGGCGCCGATTGGCTGCCGTGCATCACCCAAATGGGTGCTACATACTAGTGGTTGTTAGTGAGGTCCCCCCCCTTCACTGTAGGCGTCTTTGAGTGTCTAGAAAAGCGCTAAATAAATTCAATGAATTATTATTATTATTGTGTGTGTGTGTGTGTGTGTGTGTGTGTGTGTGTGTGTGTGTGTGTGTGTGTGTGTGTGTGTGTGTGTGTGTGTGTGTGTGTGTGTGTGTGTGTGTGTTAATCGGGAGAATTCCCGGTGGGTCGTGAACATTTTGGGGCTGCCGGGCTGATTACTGCAGGATAACAATATTGTGTTTATAAAAGTTCCTTGCTGCGCCGTCCGGCCAGCAAGATCTGTGCGCTCGCAGCCTGGCTCTGACTCGCTGTCTTGAGTCCCACAAACAAACACAAGCAAGCACTCCCAACCTTTTTTACGTCGCAACCAAGTGAAATCAAAATCATGTTATTTAACGTATGGCCTTGTTGCCCCGGCATGTGGCCTTTGTGCCCTAAAAAATTGCCCCGCTGCAGCCCCAGTGGCCTTGCCCCTAAAAAAACGAAATTCCCGTCCTGCTAGACTAGAGGGTACAATATAGCTAATGGGGATTAGAAATGTGTGGGTTGATTCCGGTCATGCGCAGTGAGTGCACTCTGAGGTAGTAGACGGACAGGAAGGCCATCCAGTTTAACTTCTTGCTCTAAAGATAATTCCACGGTTCTGGACCTTGGTGACCACAGCGCTGGCTACGGGCATGTATATACGCATAATATGAGGCAGAACTATATATTAGAAGCTAGCGAGCGTGACTGTTCCCCTTTAAGAGGTACGATGTAAGAGCTGTTATTGTTGTGTAGTTGGAGTTGACTGCACCTGCCTCTGTATCACTGGCAAAAAACGCAAGCAAGAATTACAGTTAATTAAATGCAGGATTTTACTGTTGTAGTTGGTTGAGGCGGAGTTCATTCTGAACTATTTTGTTTCAAACTGCAAATATTATTTTTCTTACGGATTATTCTGCAGATTCTGTTCTCCATTAATTGATTGATTCTTTACTTCATAGAAATTCAGAAACTAGTGAGAAATGCCGTCAGGATTACCCAGAAATCAAAATCCCATAGATCCCGGTTAGACCACCCAGGATCCTCCTTACCTGTCCTGGTGGCTCCGCTCTGGTCTTTCTTCCCTTTCCAGGAACCAATGGAATCGTCAGTATGGATCTGACCGCACTGTAGAGAGCTCTTTGTGAGTCTTCTCTTATAGCCGACCCTAACCACGCCCCTCTGCCCACACCACACTGCAGTGATGACACCAGAGTTGTTTGGTGAGAAAAGTTGAGTGAAATTAAGGCAAGTTGTCTGCCAGTTAACAGTTTACGCCCTGTTTTGGCACTGCAAAGGTGGAACAAGATCCGTGTCGATGTCAGGACTGCCAACCAGCTTCTGCAAGTGACTCAAGACTCATTTGTTCAGAGTTCACAGAGAGTGAACACAGAGTTCACCACAGCTTCTTCTCTTCCCTCACTCTGCTAAAAACACCTCTCTTACGCACTTGTTGTATGTTGTATGTCCTGGCACTTAAAAATAGTAGCTTATCCTTATCCCATAGTGTCTTATCCAAGGTAAAAAATACGGAAATTGCCTTTCGTAAAAACAAAAAGAAACAAGGGGCTCTTACAAATATCTCACAGTATATAAATAAGAGAAGTAAGGAAAAAAATAACTATACCATAATTTTTTGTCTAGTAGATCTAACCATTTCTTTCATGAAACAGTAATACAATTTAATTTGGCGCATGGTTCCCCCCTTTTCTGGTGCTCCCTGCTGTAGGATTTAAAGCATGGTCTACAGATGTCAGATACAGAATACCAACATCACACCAACATGACAACAGGGAGCACTGTACAATCCCCCATGGGGTACATCAGATATCTCAACCCATCGTGTAGATTACATACAATACAGAGCAGAATCAAGCAGGTAGAGGCCTGGGTGGTGGTGGGTAGGGATGGGCATGATTAATCGACGATCGACTAATTGATCGTTATGAATTTCATCGATTACGTAAATATTTAATCGATAATACATTAAAAATATATAAATTTTACCTTTATATAGAAAAGCAGATCATTAAGAACAAGTTCTTATTTACAGTGCTAATGCTAAAAAATATCTTCACACGGTGTGTCTTTTACAATTACCATTCGTAGTGTTGTCTCATCTCTCATCTCATTTTCGTCCGCTTATCCGGGGTCGGGTCGCGGGGGGAGCAGCTCAAGCAGGGGGTCCCAGACTTCCCTTTCCCGGGCCACATTGACCAACTCTGACGGGGGGATCCCGAGGCGTTCCCAGGCCAGTGTTGAGATATAATGTTGTAGTGTTGTTCAGCAGAGAAATAGTCTGCCAAAGACTTGGCGTTGCTAAGCAACCGGAGACGCTGGGGTTGACATGTCACTGGTACTTGCGGAGTGATACCAAAGCCGTCATTAGAGGCAAAACATCCTTTGTTTTCCTTGACAGCAGTCAATTATATTCATGATTATACTTACTAACAGTGAATTATCTAATATAATTCACCGCCGGAAGTTGTGAAGGGCCCATGCAAGTGAACGGAGCGTTCAATGGCATTGAGAAGACCCGTGTAATAAACCGGACTACACCACCTCTTCTATTCCACATGGAATTATATTCCGATTGAGCTGTTCTTACACTTCTAATCGGATCAGAAGTGTCCATAAACGCAGGAGAATGAATGATCAATTTTCATTGCATTTGAATAAAGCATATAAATACCGTATTTCCCGCACTATAAAGCGCACCGGAGTATAAGCCGCAGCAGCTAAATTGAATGATGTGTACATATATAAACCGCAGTGGACTATAAGCCGCAGGTGTTTTAATGTCTAATTACCATTAGGCCTGGCCCAAATGCCATTTTTCAGGTTTCGAATACTCGTTGGTTTTTCCGAGCGAATATTCGAATACTCGTTCCAGAACACCATCAAAAAACAACATTAATAATCCCTATGCTCCCTGGAACCGATTTTGACAGTATCTGCATATTTTGTTGAAGATTTAATAGCTTTTGAACGTTAACTGGTAGGCCTAAGTAGGTTGAAGTTCCTTAGTTTTTCCCAGTGAAAGCGAACAGCTGTTGTTCCGTTCCAAATCAGCTGTCCTCTGCCATCTCAGCCCTTACGGGAGCTTTTCAATTCATCCTGGAATGTGCATCTTTTCAGGGACTTAGTACAATAAATCCATAACAAATACCGAATATTGATTGTCTTATGTGTCCATATTATATCCATTATATTGTCCGGGTATTCCCAAGAGGCTCAAGCCAGTCACAGTTGATTGGCGCGGCTCTGTACAGCGAACGTAAACAAACAACTAAGCTAAGATTAGCATTTCGCTAAGTATTACTTACCAAGATCCCGCTAATGTTGTGTTATAAAGTAAAGGGAAACAAGATATCGATTCTTCCTCCACCTCTCTCGCTTCTCTGCTTGGTGTCGCTGACGCTTATAGTTTGCCTCCCTCGCTCTGGTAACGTCACCTACGTGAAAAAAAACAACGAAGCTCTGAATACTGATTTAAGCTTTGAATACAAATTTTCAGAGTGGCCGTTAGCTGTAAAAATCCATAGATTAGCCGCACCGTTATATAAGCTGCAGAATCGAAAAATTTAGAAAAAAAAGGCGCGGCTTATAGTCTGAAAATGACGGTAGTTAATTTTAATATAAAAATATTAACGATTAATTGATCGTTAATTCTCCCGACGATCGACTAAGACAATTTAATCGAATGCCCATCCCTAGTGGTGGGTAAAATTTTGCTTTGTTAGAGATGGAAGGTCTTACGTTGAACGTCTTACCCAGGGATTCCACCGGACGCGGAACGGCTGCGACTCTGCCCTGCTTGCATTTACACCGGGCGCGTTATGGCAGCGCAGCGCTGCCTTGCGAGCCTGCAGTATTCACGCAAGATCACGCAATAATCCTAAACCTAATGTACTTACCTTCCACTCCCAAAACTACTGCAATTAAATGCCAGGCTTTGTCCTTTCTGACATTGTCATTATAAAAAGGATGATTTGAGACCCTTTGATTGATTGACTGCTGAGCTGGTGCCACCGGTCATGACCTAATAATGTTGGGGTGAATTTGTGATAGGCTACATGAGCTGAGTATTGTGTTTTATTTTGAAAATTGATCAATGGCTTTCATTTTTTCACTTCCTGCCCTGCTCGATCTGCTCTGTTGAAATTGACGCGGTTCAGCAACGGCTTGCGGCAAAAATAGAAATGCTAGGGAAAGATAGCGCTGCGGCACGGCGAGCCGCTCCTGGGACGCTGCTGAGACGTTCCACAGCCACGCCCGGTGGAAATGGTCTCATTGATTAGAGTGGAACCGATCTGCTGCGGTGACCGCGGCCAAGACGTGCCGCAGCCGTAACGCTGCCGTAACGCGTCCGGTGGAATCAGGCCTTTATCAGTTTACGTGCGTTTGATTGGCCAGCCTTAGCCGTCCCAACAGCCACTCTAAATGTAAATGTAAATGGATTGCATTTACACTGCTCAAAAAAATAAAGGGAACACTAAGAAATGCCACCCCACACCATTACTGACCCACCGCCAAACCGGTCATGCTGGAGGATGTTGCAGGCACTAGAACGTTCTCCACGCCGTCTCCAGACTCTGTCGCGTCTGTCACATGTGCTCAGTGTGAACCTGCTTTCATCTGTGAAGAGCACAGGGCGCAAGTGGCGAATTTGCCAATCTTGGTGTTCTCTGGCAAATGCCAAACGTCCTGCACGGTGTTGGGCTGTAAGCACAACCCCCACCTGTGGACGTCGGGCCCTCATACCACCCTCATGGAGTCTGTTTCTGACCGTTTGAGCAGACACATGCACATTTGTGGCCTGCTGGAGGTCATTTTGCAGGGCTCTGGCAGTGCTCCTCCTGTTCCTCCTTGCACAAAGGTGGAGGTAGCGGTCCTGCTGCTGGGTTGTTGCCCTCCTACTGCCTCCTCCACGTCTCCTGATGTACTGGCCTGTCCCCTGGTAGCGCCTCCATGCTCTGGACACTACGCTGACAGACACAGCAAACCTTCTTGCCACAGCTCGTATTGATGTGCCATCCTGGATGAGCTGCACTATCTGAGCCACTTGTGTGGGTTGTAGACTCCGTCTCATGCTACCACTAGAGTGAAAGCACCGCCAGCATTCAAAAGTGACCAAAACATCAGCCAGAAAGCATAGGAACTGAGAAGTGGTCTGTGGTCACCACCTGCAGAACCACTCCTTTATTGGGGGTTTCTTGCTAATTGCCTATCATTTCCACCTGTTGTCTATTCCAGTTGCACAACAGCATGTGAAATTGATTGTCAATCAGTGTTGCTTCCTAAGTGGACAGTTTGATTTCACAGAAGTGTGATTGACTTGGAGTTACATTGTGTTGTTTAAGTGTTCCCTTTATTTTTTTGAGCAGTTTATATGGTGCTTTTTCTAACCATTAGCCACCCAAAGCGCTTTAATATTTTTTCCTCACATTCACCGTTTACGCACACATTCACACACCGACGGGCCGGTTACACATACAATACTGGTAAGAAACGATGTTTGTTAATGTATTGCGTATATCATTAAATATAACCTCAGCTACCGCATATCGTATGTGTGTTAAGTTTACTTTGCCGAGATTTATTAGAGGACTCGGTGTTTCTGAAGTTGTGGAAGAAAACGTTATTCCACGTGTGAATCAGGCCATATTATCTGGCCATGAACTGAGCCATTTGAAGTTTGAAATTCATGAAGTCAAGCATCTGTCTCATCGGAGGGGCTGGGGCAGATGTCTCTCTAGCTGTACGTCCACACCAGAAGCGAATTGAGCGACCAAATCGCCGGAAGTCATTCACTTTCTATGGGCAAGAGCGACCAAAGCGACCAACGCTACCAGCGGCCAAAGTTGAGCGACCAGAGCGTCAAAAAAAAGTTGAAAACGTTTTAACTTTATGCAAATGACTATGACACGCTTCAGCGGCCAAACACTGACAGCCAATCGGAATGTAGACGCTCTTCGCTTGCGTGGATCCCAGGGAACACCGGCAGGCACTTTGGTTCCTACCTACCTTTATTCACTCACTGAACAAAATGTTGGCTGAAGTATTAATCGCGGCTGTAACTGGGCACCCGGTGTTGTACGACCCAACCCTTTTTCAGTTCAGAGATCGAAACGCCATAGTGGTTTGGATACCAAGTGATGATAAGCGGGAGTATTTATACATCTAGAACGTTCGTATTTAAGCGGGAATCATTTTCATTTGCTTTCCATGCCACCAATCTAACCAACCAATCGCGTGTAGCATGCTTCAAACAAAACCCAAAAAGTTTTTGAAATCGTCACATAAACAAACTAATCGACAAGACGAGGGATAAATGACAATATATCTCTTGTCTTTTATCCCTCTATTCCCCACTATTCACGGAGCCTGAGGTGAATAATTCTTAATTAAATAGTCTAGATAGATAGATAGCCTAGTCAAGTCTTTATTAATACCAAACGTCACAAATCGTCGGGAATCCATTTAGGTGGTTCGGCCCACACAGGACAGTAGCCTACAAGACCACACAGAACAAGTCTGACTGGACATACACACAATACATCACATTAAAAATAGACACGCGTTGATAGATAGATGGATATGTTCCATTATTTGCTTTGCGGAGCCAACCAGTCCTGTGCACGTATGCAAATTAGCCATGTGCGCCAATGTCTATTTGTTTTGAGTGCGACGAATGAGTGCAGATGGAGATCAGTGAAACATATTTTAACTAGCCTACTACAGCACGCAGGGTTTTTTGTTCTCGGTTGTAATTAGCCTACATTTTAGGAGTTTTTTTATATTGGGGGGAATCATTGTTGTCGAAGCACTTTATCCAACAAGCAAAACCGTCTCGGCAATATGGCCAAAGTGTATGGGAGTTCACTCTTTGATATGGCTGTCTGTACTAAAAGCAGATGGCTCCTTTAAATGCGTCTGCATAATTGAATTGTACGTCATGAGCGACTTGAGCGACCAAAGCGAACAGAAATATTTGCAGCGAAACTTTGTGAGCGACCAAAGCGTCTTTGACGCTTTGGTCGCTCCTGGTGTGGACGTACGGTTAGGGGCCATTTATACGTAAAGGAGGCGTCGGGGGTTTGTCAGAATGTAGGCATTTGTTTGACAAAGGAAGTATGTATCAATAATAGTGTTAAACATTTGGCTCAATTGTAACAATATTTACCTTATATTCTGGACTAGAATTTATACTTAAAGTTAACCTTACATATACTTATTATCTAAATGAACTGAGAAATAGACTGATGTCATTGACTACAGAGGGATGTCTGTCTGAGTGTTCGCTGGTCAACCCAGGACCCTCTGAGGTGTTACGAACGGCAAAGGGACAGGGCCTTGAGCCTGCTCCCCCACTGCTGACGCGTTTCTCTCTCTACCAGTATTCCAACAGTTTGGCGGAGAAGCCTCCAATATTTTGCACCATACTAGCAGCCTATTCGATGCAGAATGGGTTAGGACTCTGGAAACAGAGTAGTCAATGATCAGCTGATTCAATTGACGCCCATTGTCAAGACAACTGGTACAAATGTTGCCTTAGGTTGGATTAACAAGATCATGATTGTACTTGGTTCCATACGTTTTTTCTGCCTCTGCAGTTGAGCAGGAAATAGAATAGTGATTTTACTCTGCTGCAACGACTTACGGGGGGAAACCCCTGAAATGTTTCAAAAGACAATCGGGGATACACACAGTGTATAAAATACAGTCTCCTTTGTCTTGTCTATCCATTTAACTGTCTATGCTCATTTGTAATACTCAAATTAAAATAGATAAAACACAGATAAACCTAAAATGATTAATGCTCACCAGTTGATTGACCTCAAAAGTGTTTGCTTTTGCTATCGGCAAACTAAAATGGTGAATTGTCCATTGAAGCCTAAACGTGTGGTGTGAGAGAAGTTTGAATGTTTTCAGACATGTTACTTTTCCATCGAAGTCGATTAGAAGCACATAACTCCATCCATTCCACGGAACAGATACTCTACCAGCAAAACCAGAAATTCATGATATGAATGCAGAATGATATCTGAAACCCTCAATTTGTTGTTTCCCTCTCAAACGTGATTGGATTGTGCAGGCGCCACTGATTAGGACAGCCTTCAGCCTATCAGCAATCACCTTCGCTTTCCGCCAAAGTCAACTCCATGGTCAGATTTAGATGAGAGACGATTGCTGATTTGATTGATGAAAAATCAGAGAAACTCACACATAGATACAATTATTAGCTGGATTTTCTTTTCTGATATTAAGTTGAGCAATTGTTTTTATGTTCTTGAGTATACTGTTATACTGTTTACTATTGTGCTATTGCCTTGTGGTCAAGTGAGAAATGTTAAATAAAGCAACATGGTAAAAAGATGAAAATTACTTGATTTTACTTTCAATTCCTTTTACATTCTCCAAGGTATTAACAATTTTCATAACTCCATGTAGGACGTTTCTATACATAAATGTAAGCGCTGTGGCACTAGTAATGCAATATTTAGAAAATGTACTCTTGTACTCTTGATACTCAAATACTTTAAAAAACAAGTAGTTCAGTACTTTTACTTAATTAGACATCTGACTGTAGTACTTTTACTTGTACTTGAGTAAAATTTAGCAAAGGGAATCTGTACTTTTACCCAAGTAAGGAAGCTGTGTACTCTGTCCGAAATGTTTCAAAAGACAATCGGGGATACACACAGTGTATAAAATACAGTCTCCTTTGTATTGTCTATCCATTTAACTGTCTATGCTCATTTGCAATACTCAAATTAAAATAGATAAAACACAGATAAACCTAAAATGCTTAATGCTCACCAGTTGATTGACCTCAAAAGTGTTTGCTTTTGCTATCGGCAAACTAAAATGGTGCATTGTCCATTGAAGCCCAAAGGTGTGGTGTGAGAGAAGTTTGAATGTTTTCAGACATGTTGCTTTTCCATCGAAGTCGATTAGAAGCACATAACGCCATCCATTCCACGGAACAGATACTCTACCAGCAAAACCAGAAATTCATGATATGAATGCAGATTGATATCTGAAACACCACTGTTATGTCTTCTTTACTAAATGGCTGTTTTTAAGTCTTGGTCTTGAAAGTCGAGTCTCAAGCTTGATAGTAAAAGGTTCAAATCATTCTATATCCCTGCAAAAGCAGCAATACATTTAAAGTTGCGTTGTTGCTTTGAATAACAATGCAACAAACCAAAAATGCCATCAATGATCATTTATCAAAGCTCAAATCTGACCAAATTTCTTTGCTTTCCAGTCTCTGAAGAGAGTCTCGAGTAAGTCCAGTCTCTCAGCCGGGAGACCTAGTCAAGTCTCTCAGCAGGGACAAACACACACACACACACACACACACACACACACACACACACACACACACACACACACACACACACACACACACACACACACAAGGACACAACATTAGGTCTTGTTTACTCTCAGAACCAGCAGCTCCCAGTAGTCTTGTGGTCTTGGACAAGTTGAGCAAGATGTTTAATGTATTTTCATATGTTATTCCATGATGTATGAAGAACAGCTGATAGAGCGGTTAGTTGTACTTTTAAATCAATGCATCTGCAAACACCGTACAGCAAACACATATTTTTTTGACACAGACATCGTGTACATGCCCATAACTTTTAGGATTGATGAGTATTTGATCGTGAGAAAACATTGTTTCACCGCGAGTGAGTGTTAAAAAGAATGAATGAATGCGGGCCCGTGTGTGTATGTGTAAAATAATCAGAGCCGGACAGTAACGGAGTACATTTACTTGAATACAGTACTTAAGTACAATTTTGAGGGATCTGTACTTTACTCAAGTATCATTTTTGGGGAGTACTCTGACTTTTCTCAAGTAAATTCGAGAGGCAAATACTCTTTACTCCGCTACATTTCTATCCATAACCGTGAGTACCGTTACTTCTTCTAAAAAATAAAAGGAGAAAAGAAAAATCTCGGAAACCCTCAATTTGTTGTTTCCCTCTCAAACGTGATTGGATTGTGCAGGCCCCACTGATTAGGACAGCCTTCAGCCTATCAGCAATCACCATCGCTTTCCGCCAAAGTCAACTTCATGGTCAGATTTAGATGAGAGACGATTGCTGATTTGATTGATGAAAAAACAGAGAAACTCACACAGATACAATTATTAGCTGGATTTTATTTTCTGATATTAAGTTGAGCAATTGTTTTTATGTTCTTGAGTATACTGTTATACTGTTTACTATTGTGCTATTGCCTTGTGGTCAATTGAGAAATGTTAAATAAAGCAACATGATAAAAAGATGAAAATTACTTGATTTTACTTTCAATTCCTTTTACATTCTCCAAGGTATTAACAATTTTCATAACTCCATGTAGGACGTTTCTATACATAAATGTAAGCGCTGTGGCACTAGTAATGCAATATTTAGAAAACGTACTCTTGATACTCAAATACTTTAAAAAACAAGTAGTTCAGTACTTTTACTTAATTAGACATCTGACTGTAGTACTTTTACTTGTACTTGAGTAAAATTTAGCAAGGGGAATCTGTACTTTTACCCAAGTAAGGAAGCTGTGTACTCTGTCCGAAATGTTTCAAAAGACAATCGGGGATACACACAGTGTATAAAATACAGTCTCCTTTGTCTTGTCTATCCATTTAACTGTCTATGCTCATTTGCAATACTCAAATTAAAATAGATAAAACACAGATAAACCTAAAATGCTTAATGCTCACCAGTTGATTGACCTCAAAAGTGTTTGCTTTTGCTATCGGCAAACTAAAATGGTGCATTGTCCATTGAAGCCCAAAGGTGTGGTGTGAGAGAAGTTTGAATGTTTTCAGACATGTTGCTTTTCCATCGAAGTCGATTAGAAGCACATAACGCCATCCATTCCACGGAACAGATACTCTACCAGCAAAACCAGAAATTCATGATATGAATGCAGATTGATATCTGAAACACCACTGTTATGTCTTCTTTACTAAATGGCTGTTTTTAAGTCTTGGTCTTGAAAGTCGAGTCTCAAGCTTGATAGTAAAAGGTTCAAATCATTCTATATCCCTGCAAAAGCAGCAATACATTTAAAGTTGCGTTGTTGCTTTGAATAACAATGCAACAAACCAAAAATGCCATCAATGATCATTTATCAAAGCTCAAATCTGACCAAATTTCTTTGCTTTCCAGTCTCTGAAGAGAGTCTCGAGTAAGTCCAGTCTCTCAGCCGGGAGACCTAGTCAAGTCTCTCAGCAGGGACAAACACACACACACACACACACACACACACACACACACACACACACACACACACACACACACACACACACACACACACACACACACAAGGACACAACATTAGGTCTTGTTTACTCTCAGAACCAGCAGCTCCCAGTAGTCTTGTGGTCTTGGACAAGTTGAGCAAGATGTTTAATGTATTTTCATATGTTATTCCATGATGTATGAAGAACAGCTGATAGAGCGGTTAGTTGTACTTTTAAATCAATGCATCTGCAAACACCGTACAGCAAACACATATTTTTTTGACACAGACATCGTGTACATGCCCATAACTTTTAGGATTGATGAGTATTTGATCGTGAGAAAACATTGTTTCACCGCGAGTGAGTGTTAAAAAGAATGAATGAATGCGGGCCCGTGTGTGTATGTGTAAAATAATCAGAGCCGGACAGTAACGGAGTACATTTACTTGAATACAGTACTTAAGTACAATTTTGAGGGATCTGTACTTTACTCAAGTATCATTTTTGGGGAGTACTCTGACTTTTCTCAAGTAAATTCGAGAGGCAAATACTCTTTACTCCGCTACATTTCTATCCATAACCGTGAGTACCGTTACTTCTTCTAAAAAATAAAAGGAGAAAAGAAAAATCTCGGAAACCCTCAATTTGTTGTTTCCCTCTCAAACGTGATTGGATTGTGCAGGCGCCACTGATTAGGACAGCCTTCAGCCTATCAGCAATCACCATCGCTTTCCGCCAAAGTCAACTTCATGGTCAGATTTAGATGAGAGACGATTGCTGATTTGATTGATGAAAAAACAGAGAAACTCACACAGATACAATTATTAGCTGGATTTTATTTTCTGATATTAAGTTGAGCAATTGTTTTTATGTTCTTGAGTATACTGTTATACTGTTTACTATTGTGCTATTGCCTTGTGGTCAATTGAGAAATGTTAAATAAAGCAACATGATAAAAAGATGAAAATTACTTGATTTTACTTTCAATTCCTTTTACATTCTCCAAGGTATTAACAATTTTCATAACTCCATGTAGGACGTTTCTATACATAAATGTAAGCGCTGTGGCACTAGTAATGCAATATTTAGAAAACGTACTCTTGATACTCAAATACTTTAAAAAACAAGTAGTTCAGTACTTTTACTTAATTAGACATCTGACTGTAGTACTTTTACTTGTACTTGAGTAAAATTTAGCAAGGGGAATCTGTACTTTTACCCAAGTAAGGAAGCTGTGTACTCTGTCCGAAATGTTTCAAAAGACAATCGGGGATACACACAGTGTATAAAATACAGTCTCCTTTGTCTTGTCTATCCATTTAACTGTCTATGCTCATTTGCAATACTCAAATTAAAATAGATAAAACACAGATAAACCTAAAATGCTTAATGCTCACCAGTTGATTGACCTCAAAAGTGTTTGCTTTTGCTATCGGCAAACTAAAATGGTGCATTGTCCATTGAAGCCCAAAGGTGTGGTGTGAGAGAAGTTTGAATGTTTTCAGACATGTTGCTTTTCCATCGAAGTCGATTAGAAGCACATAACGCCATCCATTCCACGGAACAGATACTCTACCAGCAAAACCAGAAATTCATGATATGAATGCAGATTGATATCTGAAACACCACTGTTATGTCTTCTTTACTAAATGGCTGTTTTTAAGTCTTGGTCTTGAAAGTCGAGTCTCAAGCTTGATAGTAAAAGGTTCAAATCATTCTATATCCCTGCAAAAGCAGCAATACATTTAAAGTTGCGTTGTTGCTTTGAATAACAATGCAACAAACCAAAAATGCCATCAATGATCATTTATCAAAGCTCAAATCTGACCAAATTTCTTTGCTTTCCAGTCTCTGAAGAGAGTCTCGAGTAAGTCCAGTCTCTCAGCCGGGAGACCTAGTCAAGTCTCTCAGCAGGGACAAACACACACACACACACACACACACACACACACACACACACACACACACACACACACACACACACACACACACACACACACAAGGACACAACATTAGGTCTTGTTTACTCTCAGAACCAGCAGCTCCCAGTAGTCTTGTGGTCTTGGACAAGTTGAGCAAGATGTTTAATGTATTTTCATATGTTATTCCATGATGTATGAAGAACAGCTGATAGAGCGGTTAGTTGTACTTTTAAATCAATGCATCTGCAAACACCGTACAGCAAACACATATTTTTTTGACACAGACATCGTGTACATGCCCATAACTTTTAGGATTGATGAGTATTTGATCGTGAGAAAACATTGTTTCACCGCGAGTGAGTGTTAAAAAGAATGAATGAATGCGGGCCCGTGTGTGTATGTGTAAAATAATCAGAGCCGGACAGTAACGGAGTACATTTACTTGAATACAGTACTTAAGTACAATTTTGAGGGATCTGTACTTTACTCAAGTATCATTTTTGGGGAGTACTCTGACTTTTCTCAAGTAAATTCGAGAGGCAAATACTCTTTACTCCGCTACATTTCTATCCATAACCGTGAGTACCGTTACTTCTTCTAAAAAATAAAAGGAGAAAAGAAAAATCTCGGAAACCCTCAATTTGTTGTTTCCCTCTCAAACGTGATTGGATTGTGCAGGCGCCACTGATTAGGACAGCCTTCAGCCTATCAGCAATCACCATCGCTTTCCGCCAAAGTCAACTTCATGGTCAGATTTAGATGAGAGACGATTGCTGATTTGATTGATGAAAAAACAGAGAAACTCACACAGATACAATTATTAGCTGGATTTTATTTTCTGATATTAAGTTGAGCAATTGTTTTTATGTTCTTGAGTATACTGTTATACTGTTTACTATTGTGCTATTGCCTTGTGGTCAATTGAGAAATGTTAAATAAAGCAACATGATAAAAAGATGAAAATTACTTGATTTTACTTTCAATTCCTTTTACATTCTCCAAGGTATTAACAATTTTCATAACTCCATGTAGGACGTTTCTATACATAAATGTAAGCGCTGTGGCACTAGTAATGCAATATTTAGAAAACGTACTCTTGATACTCAAATACTTTAAAAAACAAGTAGTTCAGTACTTTTACTTAATTAGACATCTGACTGTAGTACTTTTACTTGTACTTGAGTAAAATTTAGCAAGGGGAATCTGTACTTTTACCCAAGTAAGGAAGCTGTGTACTCTGTCCGAAATGTTTCAAAAGACAATCGGGGATACACACAGTGTATAAAATACAGTCTCCTTTGTCTTGTCTATCCATTTAACTGTCTATGCTCATTTGCAATACTCAAATTAAAATAGATAAAACACAGATAAACCTAAAATGCTTAATGCTCACCAGTTGATTGACCTCAAAAGTGTTTGCTTTTGCTATCGGCAAACTAAAATGGTGCATTGTCCATTGAAGCCCAAAGGTGTGGTGTGAGAGAAGTTTGAATGTTTTCAGACATGTTGCTTTTCCATCGAAGTCGATTAGAAGCACATAACGCCATCCATTCCACGGAACAGATACTCTACCAGCAAAACCAGAAATTCATGATATGAATGCAGATTGATATCTGAAACACCACTGTTATGTCTTCTTTACTAAATGGCTGTTTTTAAGTCTTGGTCTTGAAAGTCGAGTCTCAAGCTTGATAGTAAAAGGTTCAAATCATTCTATATCCCTGCAAAAGCAGCAATACATTTAAAGTTGCGTTGTTGCTTTGAATAACAATGCAACAAACCAAAAATGCCATCAATGATCATTTATCAAAGCTCAAATCTGACCAAATTTCTTTGCTTTCCAGTCTCTGAAGAGAGTCTCGAGTAAGTCCAGTCTCTCAGCCGGGAGACCTAGTCAAGTCTCTCAGCAGGGACAAACACACACACACACACACACACACACACACACACACACACACACACACACACACACACACACACACACACACACACACACACACACACACACACAAGGACACAACATTAGGTCTTGTTTACTCTCAGAACCAGCAGCTCCCAGTAGTCTTGTGGTCTTGGACAAGTTGAGCAAGATGTTTAATGTATTTTCATATGTTATTCCATGATGTATGAAGAACAGCTGATAGAGCGGTTAGTTGTACTTTTAAATCAATGCATCTGCAAACACCGTACAGCAAACACATATTTTTTTGACACAGACATCGTGTACATGCCCATAACTTTTAGGATTGATGAGTATTTTATCGTGAGAAAACATTGTTTTACCGCGAGTGAGTGTTAAAAAGAATGAATGAATGCGGGCCCGTGTGTGTATGTGTAAAATAATCAGAGCCGGACAGTAACGGAGTACATTTACTTGAATGCAGTACTTAAGTACAATTTTGAGGGATCTGTACTTTACTCAAGTATCATTTTTGGGGAGTACTCTGACTTTTCTCAAGTAAATTCGAGAGGCAAATACTCTTTACTCCGCTACATTTCTATCCATAACCGTGAGTACCGTTACTTCTTCTAAAAAATAAAAGGAGAAAAGAAAAATCTCGGAAACCCTCAATTTGTTGTTTCCCTCTCAAACGTGATTGGATTGTGCAGGCGCCACTGATTAGGACAGCCTTCAGCCTATCAGCAATCACCATCGCTTTCCGCCAAAGTCAACTTCATGGTCAGATTTAGATGAGAGACGATTGCTGATTTGATTGATGAAAAAACAGAGAAACTCACACAGATACAATTATTAGCTGGATTTTATTTTCTGATATTAAGTTGAGCAATTGTTTTTATGTTCTTGAGTATACTGTTATACTGTTTACTATTGTGCTATTGCCTTGTGGTCAATTGAGAAATGTTAAATAAAGCAACATGATAAAAAGATGAAAATTACTTGATTTTACTTTCAATTCCTTTTACATTCTCCAAGGTATTAACAATTTTCATAACTCCATGTAGGACGTTTCTATACATAAATGTAAGCGCTGTGGCACTAGTAATGCAATATTTAGAAAACGTACTCTTGATACTCAAATACTTTAAAAAACAAGTAGTTCAGTACTTTTACTTAATTAGACATCTGACTGTAGTACTTTTACTTGTACTTGAGTAAAATTTAGCAAGGGGAATCTGTACTTTTACCCAAGTAAGGAAGCTGTGTACTCTGTCCGAAATGTTTCAAAAGACAATCGGGGATACACACAGTGTATAAAATACAGTCTCCTTTGTCTTGTCTATCCATTTAACTGTCTATGCTCATTTGCAATACTCAAATTAAAATAGATAAAACACAGATAAACCTAAAATGCTTAATGCTCACCAGTTGATTGACCTCAAAAGTGTTTGCTTTTGCTATCGGCAAACTAAAATGGTGCATTGTCCATTGAAGCCCAAAGGTGTGGTGTGAGAGAAGTTTGAATGTTTTCAGACATGTTGCTTTTCCATCGAAGTCGATTAGAAGCACATAACGCCATCCATTCCACGGAACAGATACTCTACCAGCAAAACCAGAAATTCATGATATGAATGCAGATTGATATCTGAAACACCACTGTTATGTCTTCTTTACTAAATGGCTGTTTTTAAGTCTTGGTCTTGAAAGTCGAGTCTCAAGCTTGATAGTAAAAGGTTCAAATCATTCTATATCCCTGCAAAAGCAGCAATACATTTAAAGTTGCGTTGTTGCTTTGAATAACAATGCAACAAACCAAAAATGCCATCAATGATCATTTATCAAAGCTCAAATCTGACCAAATTTCTTTGCTTTCCAGTCTCTGAAGAGAGTCTCGAGTAAGTCCAGTCTCTCAGCCGGGAGACCTAGTCAAGTCTCTCAGCAGGGACAAACACACACACACACACACACACACACACACACACACACACACACACACACACACACACACACACACACACACAAGGACACAACATTAGGTCTTGTTTACTCTCAGAACCAGCAGCTCCCAGTAGTCTTGTGGTCTTGGACAAGTTGAGCAAGATGTTTAATGTATTTTCATATGTTATTCCATGATGTATGAAGAACAGCTGATAGAGCGGTTAGTTGTACTTTTAAATCAATGCATCTGCAAACACCGTACAGCAAACACATATTTTTTTGACACAGACATCGTGTACATGCCCATAACTTTTAGGATTGATGAGTATTTGATCGTGAGAAAACATTGTTTTACCGCGAGTGAGTGTTAAAAAGAATGAATGAATGCGGGCCCGTGTGTGTATGTGTAAAATAATCAGAGCCGGACAGTAACGGAGTACATTTACTTGAATACAGTACTTAAGTACAATTTTGAGGGATCTGTACTTTACTCAAGTATCATTTTTGGGGAGTACTCTGACTTTTCTCAAGTAAATTCGAGAGGCAAATACTCTTTACTCCGCTACATTTCTATCCATAACCGTGAGTACCGTTACTTCTTCTAAAAAATAAAAGGAGAAAAGAAAAATCTCGGAAACCCTCAATTTGTTGTTTCCCTCTCAAACGTGATTGGATTGTGCAGGCGCCACTGATTAGGACAGCCTTCAGCCTATCAGCAATCACCATCGCTTTCCGCCAAAGTCAACTTCATGGTCAGATTTAGATGAGAGACGATTGCTGATTTGATTGATGAAAAAACAGAGAAACTCACACAGATACAATTATTAGCTGGATTTTATTTTCTGATATTAAGTTGAGCAATTGTTTTTATGTTCTTGAGTATACTGTTATACTGTTTACTATTGTGCTATTGCCTTGTGGTCAATTGAGAAATGTTAAATAAAGCAACATGATAAAAAGATGAAAATTACTTGATTTTACTTTCAATTCCTTTTACATTCTCCAAGGTATTAACAATTTTCATAACTCCATGTAGGACGTTTCTATACATAAATGTAAGCGCTGTGGCACTAGTAATGCAATATTTAGAAAACGTACTCTTGATACTCAAATACTTTAAAAAACAAGTAGTTCAGTACTTTTACTTAATTAGACATCTGACTGTAGTACTTTTACTTGTACTTGAGTAAAATTTAGCAAGGGGAATCTGTACTTTTACCCAAGTAAGGAAGCTGTGTACTCTGTCCGAAATGTTTCAAAAGACAATCGGGGATACACACAGTGTATAAAATACAGTCTCCTTTGTCTTGTCTATCCATTTAACTGTCTATGCTCATTTGCAATACTCAAATTAAAATAGATAAAACACAGATAAACCTAAAATGCTTAATGCTCACCAGTTGATTGACCTCAAAAGTGTTTGCTTTTGCTATCGGCAAACTAAAATGGTGCATTGTCCATTGAAGCCCAAAGGTGTGGTGTGAGAGAAGTTTGAATGTTTTCAGACATGTTGCTTTTCCATCGAAGTCGATTAGAAGCACATAACGCCATCCATTCCACGGAACAGATACTCTACCAGCAAAACCAGAAATTCATGATATGAATGCAGATTGATATCTGAAACACCACTGTTATGTCTTCTTTACTAAATGGCTGTTTTTAAGTCTTGGTCTTGAAAGTCGAGTCTCAAGCTTGATAGTAAAAGGTTCAAATCATTCTATATCCCTGCAAAAGCAGCAATACATTTAAAGTTGCGTTGTTGCTTTGAATAACAATGCAACAAACCAAAAATGCCATCAATGATCATTTATCAAAGCTCAAATCTGACCAAATTTCTTTGCTTTCCAGTCTCTGAAGAGAGTCTCGAGTAAGTCCAGTCTCTCAGCCGGGAGACCTAGTCAAGTCTCTCAGCAGGGACAAACACACACACACACACACACACACACACACACACACACACACACACACACACACACACACACACACACACACACACACACACACACACACACACACACACACACACAAGGACACAACATTAGGTCTTGTTTACTTTCAGAACCAGCAGCTCCCAGTAGTCTTGTGGTCTTGGACAAGTTGAGCAAGATGTTTAATGTATTTTCATATGTTATTCCATGATGTATGAAGAACAGCTGATAGAGCGGTTAGTTGTACTTTTAAATCAATGCATCTGCAAACACCGTACAGCAAACACATATTTTTTTGACACAGACATCGTGTACATGCCCATAACTTTTAGGATTGATGAGTATTTGATCGTGAGAAAACATTGTTTTACCGCGAGTGAGTGTTAAAAAGAATGAATGAATGCGGGCCCGTGTGTGTATGTGTAAAATAATCAGAGCCGGACAGTAACGGAGTACATTTACTTGAATACAGTACTTAAGTACAATTTTGAGGGATCTGTACTTTACTCAAGTATCATTTTTGGGGAGTACTCTGACTTTTCTCAAGTAAATTCGAGAGGCAAATACTCTTTACTCCGCTACATTTCTATCCATAACCGTGAGTACCGTTACTTCTTCTAAAAAATAAAAGGAGAAAAGAAAAATCTCGGAAACCCTCAATTTGTTGTTTCCCTCTCAAACGTGATTGGATTGTGCAGGCGCCACTGATTAGGACAGCCTTCAGCCTATCAGCAATCACCATCGCTTTCCGCCAAAGTCAACTTCATGGTCAGATTTAGATGAGAGACGATTGCTGATTTGATTGATGAAAAAACAGAGAAACTCACACAGATACAATTATTAGCTGGATTTTATTTTCTGATATTAAGTTGAGCAATTGTTTTTATGTTCTTGAGTATACTGTTATACTGTTTACTATTGTGCTATTGCCTTGTGGTCAATTGAGAAATGTTAAATAAAGCAACATGATAAAAAGATGAAAATTACTTGATTTTACTTTCAATTCCTTTTACATTCTCCAAGGTATTAACAATTTTCATAACTCCATGTAGGACGTTTCTATACATAAATGTAAGCGCTGTGGCACTAGTAATGCAATATT
Source organism: Gadus morhua (assembly GCF_902167405.1). Lineage (NCBI taxonomy): Eukaryota > Metazoa > Chordata > Actinopteri > Gadiformes > Gadidae > Gadus > Gadus morhua. The sequence continues at coordinate 3,378,572 of NC_044056.1, read as the reverse complement.
TAGAAAACGTACTCTTGATACTCAAATACTTTAAAAAACAAGTAGTTCAGTACTTTTACTTAATTAGACATCTGACTGTAGTACTTTTACTTGTACTTGAGTAAAATTTAGCAAGGGGAATCTGTACTTTTACCCAAGTAAGGAAGCTGTGTACTCTGTCCGAAATGTTTCAAAAGACAATCGGGGATACACACAGTGTATAAAATACAGTCTCCTTTGTCTTGTCTATCCATTTAACTGTCTATGCTCATTTGCAATACTCAAATTAAAATAGATAAAACACAGATAAACCTAAAATGCTTAATGCTCACCAGTTGATTGACCTCAAAAGTGTTTGCTTTTGCTATCGGCAAACTAAAATGGTGCATTGTCCATTGAAGCCCAAAGGTGTGGTGTGAGAGAAGTTTGAATGTGTTCAGACATGTTGCTTTTCCATCGAAGTCGATTAGAAGCACATAACGCCATCCATTCCACGGAACAGATACTCTGTACCAGCAAAACCAGAAATTCATGATATGAATGCAGATTGATATCTGAAACACCACTGTTATGTCTTCTTTACTAAATGGCTGTTTTTAAGTCTTGGTCTTGAAAGTCGAGTCTCAAGCTTGATAGTAAAAGGTTCAAATCATTCTATATCCCTGCAAAAGCAGCAATACATTTAAAGTTGCGTTGTTGCTTTGAATAACAATGCAACAAACCAAAAATGCCATCAATGATCATTTATCAAAGCTCAAATCTGACCAAATTTCTTTGCTTTCCAGTCTCTGAAGAGAGTCTTGAGTAAGTCCAGTCTCTCAGCCGGGAGACCTAGTCAAGTCTCTCAGCAGGGACAAACACACACACACACACACACACACACGCACACGCGCACGCGCGCAAGGACACAACATTAGGTCTTGTTTACTCTCAGAACCATCAGCTCCCAGTAGTCTTGTGGTCTTGGACAAGTTGAGCAAGATGTTCAATGTATTTTCATATGTTATTCTATGATATATGAAGAACAGCTGATGGAGCGGTTAGTTGTACTTTTAAACCAATGCATCTGCCGCACCGTACAGCAAACACATATTTTTTTGACACAGACATAGTGTACATGCCCATAACTTATAGGATTTAATCGTGAGAAAACATTGTTTTACCGCGAGTGAGTGTTAAAAAGAATGAATGAATGCGGGTGCGTGTGTGTATTAGGGCTTTGACTTTTGCCCAAAAATGATATTCGAAGTTTGTTTGTTTATTACTATTCGAATATATTTGAATATTTATTAGTAATATTTTGACCATTAAATGCCTTCAGTAAGACCTGGGCTGAATCCGAAAACTTAGTACATACTATTTCTGTTCAGTGTCTACTACTTGACCGTACTACACTTGACAGTGTAGTACGGTCTACAGCTATGAGTAGAACGCCTCTGAACGCTTCCGAACAACGCCGAAACTCCGCTATCCCTCTGAAAATAATAATACAGTCCATGGCATTGTATATTAACGGGGGGACAAATGCATATTAGGAACACAAGTCGATAACGATAATGCATATGTAAGGTTGATAATTAGACAGGCCACCATGTGGTGCTGTTTACGTGATTTGAATATTGTGTCCCTTGTGTGCCAACGTAGTTTGTGTGTGCGCCATCTTGTTTCATGTTTGACCGCAATGGATACAAGGTGAGCAGTGTTTTAGTTATCTTGCACAATCTATATTTTAAATATAAGTTTAAATCACCCATCCGTTCAGTTTGTTTGGTCAATATGTTGCATGGGATGTTCGTTTACCTGTTGAGTGTTATATGTGATGTGTTTGTTTGCGTCTTATAGGATCTCGTACAATATGATTTTGTCTGCTGCTTGATTTAATGTTTTCGTCCTTTTATTATTTTATTTGAAAGATAATGTTTATTTAAGTATATAGTTTATGGTTATATGTTTTTATTTTTACATTTTGTTGGGTCAAAGAGTATTTTCTAATTCTTGTTTCATGTTTGACCCTAATGGATACAAGATACATGGCAACTATTGAAGAATTTCCACTGTTGGGGAATAAATTACCAAGCGTCTTCCACAATCCTGAACAACTGTGTCCCGTGGTCCTTCTCCCTTCACACCAACAATCAAACACAACGCAGAGTCCAAGGGTCATAGAGAGGCAGCGGGACATTTGGGTTACGGCTGGGTCAGCCATGCAAGGCGACAGCCAGCACGTCGGGGGCTAACAGTCAGGGTTAGGTGCCTTGCTCAAGGACACCTCGACACTCAGCTAGGAGGAGCCGGGGATCGAACCGACAACCTTCAGGTTACCAGCCAACCCGCTTTAACTCCTGAGCTACTGCCACCCTCTAGTCATGTGTAAACACTCTATGCTCCCGGCCGGGCTGCCCGGGTCCACGGCCGGGGAGCTGCCGGGCCCATGACCCATTTTGTTCAACAAAATGTGACAATGATATCCATCTGTTCAATGTTCTAGGGACAGGTTGAAGATAAGCTTTAATCCCCTGCCAAGTCATGCAATAGTTTGTTTTAAAAATGCTTATTAGCATGTATTTTTCATTTATTTTGGTAAAAATGTATGTATATATCTATCTTTCAGTTACTATATATTACATAACATATAACAGTAACATAAGTTCTGCCATGTAATTCCTTCTTATTTGTTATTTGTGTTTTCTTTCAGGAGATCATTGACGCTGCTGCCATCACAGAGCCCATCATTGTTGTTGATGTTGAACCCTTGTTGTACCCTGCATTTTGGTGGTTTGTGGGTAGGCCCAAAGCCATTGATAGGTGTGATGGAAAATCTACATGTTACGTTTTTCTTTATGAACTTGTTTTTCTTGTGTTTGTAATCTGGTTTCACATTCCGTTCCGGGTATTGTCTTGCCATCTTGCTATTCTGCAGAGTCTTATCAAATGAGAAGCAAAAGGTGATAAGGAACAGCCTCAACCACCTTCTCAACCTCTTAAGGAACTGCAATCAATAGATTTACATCTGGTAGTAGTTAATCACATACCCCATATTGAGCATTTTCAGAAGTCAGTTACATCCGCTGGACTGTAGGGGGCGCAGGGAGGGTGGGGCCGGAAGTGGTCTTCTTGCCCACTGTGCAGAGGTGTGTGTGTGTGTGTGTGTGTGTGTGTGTGTGTGTGTGTGTATGGTGGGTTTAAACGGTAAAGGTGGGTTTAATCCATGCATTAGGATTGGTGTTGGGTCCGACTACGGGAACCAGGGCGAGAGATAGGCACAGAGAGTATAGAGTTTTTTTGTTTTTTTACGGCAGCTGCTAGGAAACCTTCACGTGCATGAGGATAAACAGTCGGGTCTTTGGGGGTGATGAATGGCGTCAAGACATGAGATGGGGTGGGGTTGAACTGGGGTTGAAAGGTTGGTGTGGGGGCCCGACGACGGGGGGACCCAGGAGGAGAGAAGGAATACAGAGCAATGATAGAAGTACCAGGTGTTTGTGGGACTATCTGGCTGCATGATTGGGTGTGAGGATAAACATTATGCCCATCAAAGAGATGTTTGAAGTCAAGACAGGAGATGGGGTAGAGGATGCGGCCTTTTGGTCCACTGGGTCAGGGGGCTTGTGTATGTGTGTGTGTGCGTGTGTTTCTGTATTGTAATCAAGTTTTATCTAATATATTTTTCTATGAAACCTCTGCACTCATCATGAGACGTTTATCTCATGATGAGTGCATTGTTTTCATGTGACACCATAATTATCCGTATAGCGACACATATACGGGATGGATCCATCTGTGGTAAATGAGGGGGTCACCAACGGTCCAGGGGGAAACGGGGAGGTAACCCTTCCTTTATAGTCCCCTAATTACCCGGTACATACATGGTAAATCATAGTGTATTACTGGGTAATTACCACTGGTAATAAGAAGGTAAATACAGAGGTAGTTACCCGGTAAATCATAGTGTCCCAAAGGCTCATCCGAAAAGTTCTCTCAAAAGGTCTAAAAAAGGACTAGTTCAAAAAACTTTAGCTCCTGAAGCTATAGACTTGATTCTCCATGCGCAAGGGGGCCTATGGTCTGGGCCTGAGCAGCCAGCAGAGACCGTCACAGTGCAGCCGGATGGGGCCAATCAGCATGGTAAGAAATTAATAGTACATATGCCATAGAGTCTGATGACCTAGGGGGTGATATTGATCATGTAGATTTCTTTTCTATTAAAACAGACATTGATTGCTCCAACCTTGGAGACCCCCTTCGGACCCCGCTACCATCACTGACAGCTGAGGACCTCGAGTTCCTTGATGAGTTCCCGTGGTTGGACAACTCGTCGAAATGTGAATCGCCATCCGGCCAAAAAGCTCAAATTTCAAACTCATGTACCTAATGTCCCTAGGCCTACAAATAATTTAATGTTTATTTTTCTCATTTGTTTTTCAAGATTTTACAAACACAGAAAAATTGTCTGTGACAACTACCAATATGACAGCTTTTGGCCACGCGTTTCTACTTTCACCACAATTCACGGATATATTTAATGCAGGTGCGCTGCTCTGTAGGCAAACCGCGATGGAAAAAAAAAGTTAGCTTCTTCATCTCTTTTTAGAATTGTAAGCCTATGTCATAATGTTTATTTTATCTAGCCATCTCTTTTTCTTGTTTATTTGTAGGCTATGTGAATGAAAGTCTGCGTCGATGCCTCTGTGTCGCGAGCAGACGTTGCCATGAAATTTGTGCTTTTTTGGCATGAAAAAAATTAAAATGACGTGTCCCAGATCACAAATGAATAGATTAAATGACGTGACAGTGTCACGTATTTCCATGAGACTGGGTTGGAAGGACCTGCTGCTGAAGTCCGCCATCAGGGAGAAAACATGAACATCCACTTTAGAATACCAAAACTTTGAATGTCCCTCTAAGATTGTGTGAAGGCCAAATGTAACAAATTGAGAGTTACTTTTCTTTACTAAGAAAACCATGAAAACTTATCTCAGAATTCTGAGATAATTAACTCGTCAATTCAGAAAAAGAGCTGAATTAAATTTCTCAAGTGGATGATTACGCTTCCGTACATGGCGCTGTCTGGTAAATGGAATAATGTAGGGCAGGGAGCGTGTTAAGCCCACACGCACTTTAGTAAAGCTTGCGTGCGATTTCCTTAAAGTGCGCGTACAACTTACTAAAGAAAGTGCGAGTGTGATTTGCTTAAAGAGTGTGCGATTTACTAATACACACACGCTCTTTATAAAAAGATAACTGTGTCACGATTCGATTCAAAATCAATTTTCGATTCATTACATTGGGATGTCAATATCCGTATCTAGTCCACTGTGTGCTAAGAAAGGTACCGTGGCAAATAACTAGGCGTAGCAAAGGCATTTTTGTTTGCATCCGCAAGCAATTGTTTTTATATTGGAATTTTATTTATATTATTGGTAGTCATGAATCAACTCAGGATCATAGATAATGATGATCTCTGGACAAAAAAATCTAAGTTAATTAATACAACAAAGCAAAGAACGTATAGATACAGTGGATATGATGTTTTTCTCTGAAATATCTGTTGACAGGACTATATATAATAAAATGCTGGATATGGATACATTAGATGTGATGTTTTGGTCTGTGGGAAACACTGGGATATGACGTTTTTCTCTGAAATATCTGTTGACAGGACTATATGTAATAAAATGCTGGATATGGATACATTAGATGTGATGTTTTGGTCTGTGGGAAACACTGGGATATGACGTTTTTCTCTGAAATATCTGTTGACAGGACTATATATAATAAAATGCTGGATATGGATACATTAGATGTGATGTTTTCTCTGCAGTTGTCCGTAAGGCCCGGGTTGAGTTGGAGGCTATGAGGAGGCAGGCTAAGGGCCTCACACAGGAGTACGACAGACTGCTTACGGAACACACTCAACTACAGGTAACACACGCATCGACAACGCACACAAACTATGCGCAATGAAAATGTTTATTTATTTATTTTATTTCAGGACAATGCACATTAACAAATGTGCATTGTCATAATAATTAGGTGACCTTGGGTGTCTTGAAAGGCGCCTCTAAATTAAATGTATTATTATTAATAAATGAATGTGCAGCAGTACACGTAAATGTGCAAGATTGTAGCCCCGGTACAAATTTCCGTCTGTAGTCCATTAGGCAGGTAGATGTTACAGTACAAATAACAAAGATATACAAAAGTGAAATTTGCTATATAAAACAGGGAGAAACAGAAAGAAAGAAAAGGAAAAACAGGAGAACTCATTAGTATGTGTTCAAACTGAGACCCAATTCATTAGTATGCTGTACAGCTACAGTTAGAGGTGGTTGCACATTTGGTCGGCTCTAAGCCACACCTTTACTTGGCTCTTGAAGGTAGGCATAACGTACAGCTGCAACACATAGGGACAAACACACGCACAGCATTTGTACCTATCCAATTAGAAAGCTTTATGCTGTTTGTAATGGCTCTCTGACTCAAAATGTGTGACTTACTTCACAGAATCTTCAAAACACTGCGGACAAAAAGGACCAGTAACATTTGACTCATGCTGGTTTGATATTATTCCCTGTGAATCCTCTGCTTTTGAAGTTTTAATTTCTGTATGAATCATTTTGCCACTCAAGGCATTCACCTGCACTGCCAATGTCCTCCTCTTCCTCTTACCTGTAGGGTAAACATAGCTGTAGCACTTATCACTAATTAGGGGTCTGTTGCTTTAAGTATGACAGTAAACCTGTACAGGCACAACTACTGAAGATACCACACATATATGAATGTTGTTACTGTTAGGTGTGTGTTCCATTTGATGTATCTGTATAGGCTTGGATGGCAGAACTTTTGAACATTACAACGTGCAATCGATGTCACTTTACTGTATTTAGTATTTGATAAAAATATTGAAAAACAAAATAAATACATTATGACTGCTGGTCTAATACTATTTATTATCTAGTAATTGTTTAGAGTAGTAAGTCAAACACAATTGCAGGTATATACCACAGTTTGGAGTGTGTGTGGAGGACGGTTGGTTTCAGCAGCCTCACCTGGCTCGAGGGGCAGGGTAAGCACACCGGTTAACCAGCCAAACCAACCATCACAAAACACACGCAGAGAGATCACAGTCCCTCTGTGTATCCTACTCAACCTCGCTAATAAACCGGTTCCAACATCCAATCACCACCCTGCGTAGATTTGGCGGAGCCCAGTAAAAGCCACCTAGGTGGGATCTAGTTGTCACAATTAAATGGACTCACATCAAAACGTCCACACATTGTCCAGCTTGACACAATTTCTAATGGTTCATCAAACATATTCACTGTCTGCAGCGTCACACCAGAAGGCTGAGGCAGGCTGGGTGGTGGGAGATCTAGAGTGGGCCTGTGATATGGGCCTGGAGCTTGGCCAACTGTGGCCCGAGCAGTCCATGAAGGAGCTGATGGGAAGTCCCAGAGTGGGCTCCTCTTCTCCCTGCCAAGACGCCACAACACCGGCCATTTGGATGTCAGCCATGGGTGGCGGCTCGCCTATAGAGGGCGCTGGGGCGCCGCCCTCCCGCCGACCGGCCATCTTTTCTTTTTCAAATATATATCTATATTTTTTTTAATAATCTTCTCATTTTGAGAATTAATCTATTTTAATTGCATTCAAATAATGCATTTACTTTAGAATATCTTTAGAATCCCCCAAAATTAAATCTTACTTCACTTTAATGTTCAACGTTCATTTTGGTGAAGTAGATGTCTTCCGTGGGGCGCTTTTCGCTCAGCCCCACATGCCTGAATTATAAGCCAATGGTTCCCTCGTTGCTAGGCAGAAAAGTACATAATTTCGCCAATCAGCGTCGTCGAATTGTATGGCTTTGGGGCGCTCAAGATATAGCCCCAAGCGCAGTGCACCGTCCACTGCGCATAACCGCGGATTTGCCATTACCTCAGAGATCAGCAAGATGGCGACTTTGAGTATTGCCAGAGCCCGTCTACGAATATTAGACATTCTCTGGTATTGCTACCACTGTTTCCCTGTGAGTTCAGCTAGCTCCAATTTCAGTTAAGTCTTTGCTTATGAATCCCTTCGAAAGAAGAATATTTGCAGAGAAATTGCAAGTAAAAGAACTCGGAGCAGAAAAGCCAGAAGTGAACGTAAGCCAACAAGCAAGAGAAAAGGATAGAGCTTACAAGAGAAGTTTTTCCAGGGTATGGTTCAGGCTTGGCTAACTAGCTGTGGGTATGCCAATGCAATTTTTTGCTTTCCTTGTATACTTTTTAAAACAAGTGCGTGTGATAGTTCGTAGACACAGACAGGGTTGACAGACCTGAAACATTTGTCAGAACGGATAAAAAAAACACAAGCGAGCAAGAGTGCATATGAACAACTGTGTGAAGCTGGCCATGCTAGAGGTAAGCAACTTCTATTTATTCCACTAGCCTATATGTATTTCCCTTGAGATGGACACTGGTTGCAGACCCTCACAACCCCCCCCCCCCCCCCCCCCCACCCCTTTCAAGTGTACTGTATATAGTTCTCTGCAAACCTATGGTGGGACCAGGCCTTCCTTGTGCATATTGTATATAGTCCTCTGCAAAGCTATTCAGTGTACACATACTGTGTATAGTTCTCTGCAAACATGGTGGAATCAGGCCTTCAGTGTGCATATTGTATATAGTCCTTTGCAAACCTATTCAGTGTACACACTGTATAGTCCTCTGCAAACCTATGGTGGCATCAGGCCTTCAGTGTGCATACTGTACTGTATGTAGTCCTCTGCAAACCTATGTTGCTATCATGCCTTAAGTGTGTCTTCAACAACCACACACAAATGAATTTTGTGGAATTCATATTTCATTGTATTTGTCTAAATGCATACTAATGCAGACTGTAGATATATTTATGAGTGACGTATACCAACACAATTACACAGTTACCTTGTGTGTAATTCAAAGTTATTGTTGATGTATCTGCACTCTTAATGTTGCTGATTTCTACAAGGCAAAAAAGTAACTTAAAACTTAGTTCACTGGCCCCATTCGTCTTTGTAAGTAAATGTTCTTTATTTGCCTTTACTATTTTGTCAGAATGCACCAGAATGCTTCGTTTGTTTGTGAAAATCACAAACAATTCTTGTGGGGGACCCCCCTACAGGGGTTTGGAATGCAAACGTTCAGCCCCCCCTCATATAAATTCCACCTGCCGCCACTGCAGCCGGGGTCTGCAGACTGGCCCGGCCATCCGCCGCGTCTGATAGGAATGTAAATAGGCAGGGTCTAGCGCCAGGTTTGACTGTTGCTGTGGCAACAGGCCCTGTGACCGCCCTGCTAAAACCGGCCTGCTAAAAGAAAAACGACCACCCCTATGTCTCCCTCTAACTCAAAGCATTGAGATGATCAGTGGATGGATCACTGACTTGATTGGCTTTAGTCACGAACGTGATGGGGACTGAATAGGCCAGTCCCACTGCAGGAGGGAGGGGGCAGTCACTGATAATATACTGAACAGATGACTGCTATGTTTTCATTGCATTACTCCGAGGGATGTATTTGGGGGCCCTCTCACATATATAGTACCGAACCATTTTACTCTTACCTGTAAACATTTAGGGACAACACACAACACATGTTAGAACGGGTTATATTCAAACTGCAATTGTAAATTGTTGATGCTGTAAATGCTGCTTGGTGCACAGACACACACACACACATACATACGCACGCACCCACACACGCACGCACGCGCGCACATGATTGTTGATATGGCTGATCAGTCCAGGCACTGGCTGTGTGGGGAGGTGCCCTACTGCATGGAGCACGTCTGTGGCATGGATTCTGTTATGATCCATCTCATAATTAATAGGAGAGAAGAGAGAAACACTCTTCAGAATATATCATATCGTCCACTAGAGGACACGGTTGCATTTCGTGTGGTTGTATTCAGGTTAATTGACGTCAGTGTGGGAGACACAAGCGTTTCATTCACTTGTGTGAATGTGAATGAAGCACTCGGTAGTACCACCCTCTAATATCTTACTGCCATAATAACAGGCCTGTCGTACCAGTTACTCAAGTGCGCATGTGCCAAGCGCGAACGCATACACCACAAGCAAGCACATGCGCACGAACATACACGGAAACACACACACACATGCACACACACACTACATGCACACAAGCACGCGCACACACCGCACGTCAACACAAAGGCAGCGACACAGACGTCCATATGGTCGTAAAGTAGTCTGCCCCATGGTCATATTCTAGGACTGTTGTTGTTTAAAATCAAATTACTCCGCCTGTATCTTTCGGCATTGAAGCCTATTTATTTATTTATTTCAGCAGGTATTAAAATTGTATACCTGATTTCATACCTGATTGAAACAGCTGTTATTGAGAAATGCCTGATTTCAAAAGTGTTGTTATTGAGAGATTTGCACACATCGTCGGGCCAAGTTCCAAATCGAAGGTCTGCTTGATTGATGATTTGTATTTCTACTTTTCATGTATTTGCATTTCACTCGCTAAGCCTGTTGTTAAATTGTTGTTAAATTGTTGAAATAAAATATGGAAGAAATAACTTCCCTATAATGTCGAATTTGTCCTTTGAAATAATTGACTTTGTAGAGTTGGTGTTTCCATTGCACATAGGCTATTCTAATTAGCCCGACATCATATGACGAGTGTTGCGGATGGCACTTCAAAAGCGTGCAGTAACATTAGGTTAGGCCTAAAAAAATTAAATTGTTTGGTTCCGGTTTCCGACCGACCATGTCAATTTATGCGCGACCCAAATTATTTTATGAGCTTTAAAAAAGATAAAAAAATAAATGTTGCAGACTATAATTACGTTTTGGTACAGCACCTCTTCATTCTATACAAGGATGAGCGAATTTTCTCGCTTTTAAATGAAAACAATCATTCGCTGAAAAAAAAAAAAAAAAAATTCCCTACCTACCCATGACCTCAACTTACAACCAACAGGAACCAAACTTTTTATTTTATTAGGCCCTATTAGTTTATTTTTAATTCTGACTCCCAATTAGTTTAGTCAACATGTTTTAATGTAGCTCAAAATGTGCTCAAAATATAAATTGTGGGTGTGGTCATACGCCAGTAGTTTCTGCCCCACCGGAATGAAGGGGCACCACACGCTACTGGTAGGTGATAGGCATCAAGGCAATAAAGGTATGCAAACTTGAAACTGATCCTACTAAGTTCTTTTTAAGTCTGACTGTTTTTTATCGGATAAAAAAACCCTGCTGTGAAAAACTGTTAGATTCCCAACCGGCTGTTTCTCAAGTGCACATGAACGGTCGCTGTCGGGAACACGCGTAAGCGTGAACGTCATCACTGGCAAGCCGGCTCGTCATCCCCAGGAGAGTGAACGGCTGTTTGTGATGTCAAAATGAAGAGAGCGTCTCTAAGGACCTCGACTGGTCACCGGTTTATTAGGACGCGCCAGTGTGACTTTATTAGGGAAGCGTAATGCATTCACTTAAGAAAATAAATTCTGCTCTGCTTATCTGAATTAACGAGTTAAGTATCTCAGAATTGTGGGATAACAAGTTACGGTCAAGGGACCGCATAGCATGGGCTATACGCTGTCTTTGCCGAAATTTAGCCTACATGACGACTAATTGTTTCTGAAGTTGTACAAGAAAACATTATCCCTTGTGTGATAATATTATTTGGCCGTAAAAAGAGCCATCTGAAGTTTGAAATTCATGTGGTCATGTATGTCTCAGCGGAGACTGCAACCGCGCTGTCAAAATATAAACTCAAGTTCAAATGCGCTGGCACTTAAAGGAAATGGTAGATGGCAGCACTGTCATTGGTTAATTGCATTTGATTTATTGGTTTATCCAAAACACACCTATGGGTAATGAAGAACAACCCATTTTGTAACGTATATTTGTGAAGCACTTTGAGTCTGCCTTGTGTATGAAAAGTGCTATATATATATAAAGTTGCCTTGCCTTGCCTTGCCTTTGTTAATACTGTAATGATTATATGACAATATTGAAGATATTACTTGACTTACAGGTTACACAAAACAAACCCTCAAGTGGACAAATATTAAAGTAGAACTTATTGCGAATATTCAATATTAAGATCTCCCCTTCCTCTTGAACACTTGCTGAGAACTCTTTCCGTGTATTGGGGACCGAGGTCACCTTAGGTTAGGGAACCAACATGTTTTGTCCTATGAAGGTGTGCCTTCGGCTGTATTGCTGTTTTTTTGTTGGCAATCTACTGTATCTTTGGAACAATTGTGTAATGAATTATCTTTGGCACTATTTAGAGCATTACCTGTCCCACATTTACTGAAGCGATTTAGCATAAACCTCAACTTGTAATGCAATAAGCATCTGACTGGAAGTGTGCAGAAACGTATTAGGCCTAAAAAATTTTTTTGTTTGGTTCCGGTTTCCGACCGACCCTGTCAATTTATGTGCGACCCAAATTATTTTATGAGTTTTATAAAAAAAAAAAAAAAAAAAATGTTATTACGTTTTGGTACAGCACCTATATAATTACGTTTTGGTACAGCACCTCTTCATTCTGTACAAGGATGAGTGAATTTTCTCGTTTTTAAATGAAAACAACCTACCTATCATTCGCTGCCGCTGGAAAAAATAAAATAAATAAATAAAATAAATTCCCTACCTACCCATGACCTCAACTGACAACCAACAGGAACCAAAGTTTTTTTTTTTTTAGGCCTTATCTATAAAGGCTGTTGGACTTAAACTAAATTATTAACAGCATATAGAATATTTGAACTGAAATTATCACTTACTAAACTGAAACGTTAAATAATGGGATCAGCTAGACAGACTCATTTTCATTTTTTGTTTTACAAGCTCTAAGGATGAACATGGAAACACAAGCAGGTTTATGATTATGATTTATTTATCTGTGACAGTCACTCTACATTAGCAATCAAACCAATGTTATGCAATCAATATTAAAACTGTATACAGTAAGATGTTGATGCATCTTATTCGATTTTCTTCACATATTTAAGACTCAGTGTACTTTACAGTCACTGCAGTGTAAGCCACACCATTGTAGTTGCCGGTGGTTTGGAACTGCAGCTTGCTGTCATTCAGGCATGTGATCTTCAATGTGGCCGAGTAGGGGAGGTCGATGACTGCTTGTCCCACTGTCGCCTCAACTTTCACAGTCTTTCCTGCCGGGACCGTCACAGTGACCTCATCTGATTCGGTTATGGTCTCTTCTTTGGTCATTGAGGAGGTCTGCTCCTCTCCCGTGGTCAAGCTAAACCCACCAGACACCTCCACCACTTCCGGGATCCCTGCTGTAACAGTCAGGCTGACGGTGGACTCAAACTTATTGGTGGTGCTCCAGGTGGTAGACTTGGTCACAGTTCTGCCGTACGAAAATTTATCCTCTTGATCTGCAGCAGTGTCGTTTTGATAATTCACCGACTTTATATATTTTTTGTTTACCTACACACCCCACACACAGACACAGAAAAACACAAAAAATATGGATATTGTTCAGGAAGCACACAAAATAATTCTTAATAACCAGTACAGAAAATATAAACTCATTTATTTTGTCTAAGATTTAGACTTTAACACTTTATTAATCCCCCGTGGAGAAATTCAAAAGAAGAGGTGACACTATTGACCTAATGTAATTAAACAAAAGACATAACTGTCAACCCCATATCAAATAAAATGTTTATACAGTGGACAGGTCTAATCGTGTTGTCTTTATGGAAGGCAAAGTGGGCCAACACGCATTTGATCAGAACAAATCTTTCCTCATTCTTCTTAAAAAACACCTTGTGACAACTGCTGATATGAAAAGGGCTTTATAAAATACATTTGATTGATTATATAAGAGTAATCTGCCCTATGAAAGATAAGTGTAAGACATGCTTTGTTAGTGATAGGAAAGAGGACTAAAAGGTGCCAATTTCTGTCCTGGACACAAGCCTACTACAAAAACAGGTGCTATTCATGCAGGAAAATTATCCCACTTCAATTGCTTTTCGGAATTAATAAAGAAACACTTGCAGTGTTTCCCCCAGTAAATGTCTTAGTCAAGGTGGTCAAGGAGCGGGGGGGGGGGGGGGGGGGGGGGGGTGTCTAACCCAATTAAAAAAGCTTGATGTCACGACCATTGTTGTGAACACCGATGCATTATTGATCTTTATTTTTACACCTGATGGAAGTATGTTTTCTTTCCCTACGAGAGTTTTCTACTTTGTTAATGCATAATAATTAAAAAAAAAAAAATATATATATATTTTTTTTTTGATAATTTTTTTTATTTATTTTTTATACATTGGTAGTCAAGGCGGGGCCCTATTGTTGATAAGGCGGCCGCCTTAACAACACAGTGCTGGGGGAAACACTGACTTGTTAATATGTATTGGCCCACTTATCCTTCCATATTCGGACTCAGGTCTTCCACAAATAGCAGCACTCACCTGGGGTTTAACAATGGCCAGGGTGGGATAGGTCATGTCGGTTAGCACAGACGACTTGATGGCATTGATGAAGAGGAATCCCATTGAGTCAATGTCTGAGCCTGATCTCCCCTCCAACCCCAGGCAGACTCCAGACCCCACATCGATGGAGTACTCGGTCTTCAGACCCCATTTATTCATGTAGGCCTCGAACTTGTTTCCAGAACTCGTCCAGAACTTGATGCCACCCAGACGTGTTCCGGCACCGTTCCCCCACAGGGACAGCTTGGTGATGCTCTCGCCAGGTTCAAACGTAAACTCATTGAAAGTGACTGCATTTCCAAAGGTCTGCACACGCCCGTCGGTCAGTTCTGCCCGCACAGCTTTAATCTGCGAGCCGCCCACTGCCACTCTAATCTTCTTCAGGGTGGCACCATTGTCACGGCCAGTGAAAGTAAATGGACTGCCTCCCTGTCCACCTATTATATACAGTGTAGTCGCCATTCTTAATAACCTGTAACAGAAATGTACATCAATATATTCATGCTTCCTCCAAATGCTCGACAAAAGATGAAGACATTTCGAAATAAAAGGAAATCAATCAATGTTATTTATTTACTTACCAATTGCCTTAATAATTTTTTCTTAATGGTGATTGTCAGTTGCATTTCTGAATTATCCAGGACATTTGATTATTTTTTTAAATGGGGGTCATGGGAAAGGAAATAAAAGCACAATATAAAATTATGGAAAAGGACATCCTGCAATATATATATATATATATATTTATACAACGGGGGACCTAAATCCAGCGATCTGATTGGTTCCCAACTGTTGTATAATGGACGTATACATAACTGCTATGACGCCCGATCATTTTGTGAAAGTTTGCATATCACTCCGCGCCTGGAAGTAGAAACAGTTACAAAGTAAAACATATGTTGGATGATGGATTTTTTTAATCTAGATTAATTTGCCATTTTAGTCTAGATTATTCTAGATTAAAATGGCAAACGGCCCAAAATCTGTTTGTTTACCTTGACAGCGGTCAATTATACTGGGCAATGGTGATTTATCAAATATAATTCACCGCCGGAAGTTGTGAAGTGCCCATGCAAGTGAACGGAGCATAAACAAAAATAATTGACAGCTGAACGTTGGGAAGGCCCATGCAAGTGAATGGAGCAGTCTACAGCATTGAGAAGAGCCGTCTAATAATCCATAATAATGTAAGGTTTAGAAGTTAAATATTTGAAAGTTGTAGAATAAATTAATATAATTTATTTTGGAGTTAATTTGCTAGAAATGTACTTACAATTTTTAGTCAGTTAATCATTTACATATTTATGTTACACAATTATTACATATTTACATGTTTACATATTTAACACAGTCAGGATATTCTGTTGAATCTGCCTCTCTGATTCCCTCACGTTTACCTCAGTCTTAGGGTGCACTCACACTAGGCCATCTGGCCGTGGCCGTTGGCCGTTTTCACACCTAACCGTGCTCAAATGGCCCCATTGTTCTCTGGCCTGCACTCACACTGGGCCATCTGGCCGTGGCCGTTGGCCGTCGCAACTGTGGCCTGGCCACGGTAGGCTCTTGTACATACGTCATCACGTCGTAAGTAACACGTCATCACCAAGCGTCCGCTGCATGGACCATAATAAAGTGTGCCGCCAGTCAGAGTTTTAACAACAATGGACAACGACACAGAGAACTAAGTTCGCACTTTGCTGAGTCTGTTGCTTATTTGGATATATGTTTACTATTTAATGGGAAAGAAGACTCGTCGCCGTTATTATGTCCGTGGTCGTCGCATGGACTATACGTCATCCAGCTCAGGTTGCGTAGCCGTGCGTGTGCGCGTGTTGGCTCATTAGCATCTGTACCGTAGCGGCCCGGACCGTAGCAGCACACCTCTCCCAAGTGACCAAATTGGCTTGGCCTGGCCAGACTGGCCACACTCACACTGGCAGATTTGAGCACGGTTAGGTGTGAAAACGGCCACGGCCAGATGGCCTAGTGTGAGTGCACCCTAAATTCTAGCTTCTGATTGGTTAGTTCAGTCACATGATGGGTCCGAACAAGGAAGTGTTTGAAAATAGATTAACGGCGATTTTTTTTTTGTCGCGCGATAAAAGTTTCGCCGAAACTTTAAGAGCAGTACAACAGACAGCGCAGAATCAACACTGACCGCGAGAAGTTTCGATTTTTTTCCCCAACGCACATCTATCTATGTGGTTGTTTGTTCCCCCTCGCTCGTTCACACACTAAAAACATGCATTACCTTCGGACTGACCCTGGTCTGCCCCTCCTCTCCACGCATAGACTTCACTAGCCTAGTCCCGTCTCAGCCTCAAACACTGAAACGTCTAGGGGAAATAACAAGGAATTTGCAAATGCAACTGCACCATGTGTGATCAATTTAAATGTTAAATAATAATAACCACTTATCTAATTCACTTCAACTAGCTATAAGCAAAGAGGAATCGGGGAGTCCAGGTCAAGTATAGAGTTTATTGCCACCCGCAAACGAGAGACAACAAAGCTGAATGGTATCCTCGAATACACACTACTGAATGAATCCCGGACAGCTCCTTATATCCCCAATCCTTTACACAATACAAAGTTGGACTTTCATCAAATATTGATGTGCATAGAATGTTTTTCTGGGTCATACTGTGTAGATGTCAGCATATTCTCATGTCTTCTGGATCCCAATGTGACCTTAGAACATATATTATCCTTATACAAACAGAGATGATGCATACGTGTGAATGTAAGCATTGTCTTCAGAGAGTACATCAAATGGGAGTAGACTGGACTCTCTTACTGGTGTGACACATCAGATGGGAATGGACTGGACTCACTCACTGGTGTCACACGGCACATAACATCTAGGCCAAAGGCGATCAGCTGTTTTCAACTATTAAAGTATCTATATGATTTGTAGGCCTAATAATAATCATAGTTTAACATAAAATGTAAGGTTAATTTCTACCACAGTTCATGACTGCGTCGAGGCGTCTGCGTGGTCACAGAGTTAGATTCGTGGAAGAGTATAACTTTACTGTTGTGTCCCCTCACAAGCCCACAATGCAGCCCTTCATCAGGTGGTCTGCCGAGGCCCTAACCCGCACCCAGGACCCCCCCCCTTCAAACTGCGGCACAATTACACACTTCTATACACTTTCCACAATCCTAATAAACCATAATAACTAAACCTAATTAAATAAACGTTAAATTCATGGATAAGTCTTTCAACGGCATATCAACTACTTACCAATCAGTGTGTTCCTGTCCTTGCCAAGTGACCAGTAAAAGGTTAGAGAAGAGTTTTTATCGACAATGTGGATGGTATTCGGAAACGCCCACGCCCAGCGGTGGAAACGCGCCATATTAGCCCGTTTCCACCGGCGGTTGCGGGTCAGTTCGTATACAAAAGGCGCGTTCACTCTCCTGGTGATAACGAGATGGCCAGTTATGACGCTCACGTTTACGCGTGTTCCCGACAGCGACCGTTCATGTGCTCTAATGACAGAAGTAAAAAAATGACACCTGGACGATTTCCTGCAATGCCAAATGCCAGCCAGGAATTAATGTTTTACAAAGCATACATTTGAGTGTTCTTAATTTGCAGTGTGGGCTCCATGGTGGATACATAATACTATATTGCTATTTATTGTCTTTATATAATCATGACTGAGAACTGCAAACTAAATTTTCCACTTCTGGGATAAATAAAGTTATCGGAGTCTGAATCTTTATTGATAAGATGTGCGACTCATGCCAAACCAGGAATGATTAACTTTGCAGAGGCTTGTGCAAAGAAGAATTTGAAGAGTTGCTGACAGTTCTGTTGCACATTTCTTTTCAGAAATGATTGAAATAGTAATAGCCTATAACATGGCAGTATTAGACATTTGAGGGGTGTGATGTCCGCATTGATTCCAGCCCAGGCTGGTTTAGGTTGTATCGTGGCCTTTTATAAAATGTTTAACAAGAACCAGTGACAGCATTTCTCCCGGACATAAAAACACACCTAATGGGCTTACAGACGTAATAATTAATTACGTAAAAGAATAAAGGACGCCTGGACGACTAAGTGCATATGTGTATATTGTCCGTTCGGCAACTGGGGCCAGATTTTGATAACGGAGTTGCCCAGTTGGTGACGTATATTTTACTAGTGACACGCATGAACATGGCGGAACATGAAAGTTTTACTCAATATAAAATCATCAACCATCATATTGCATACTTTACTATTGATTGACGTTGTAACCGTCTGTTGGCATTCACTTTGCTCCATTTTAAACATTGTGTACTGGTAAACCAGCTCTAGATAAGGGCAAGTGTAGCCTTCCAATACAGTTGCAATACAATGTGCTTCTCATAAATAAAAGCAAAAGAATAGTAGGTGATAGGCTACAAGGAAATAAAGGCGTTAAAACTTGAAACTGATCCTACCAAGTTCTGTTGAGCTCTGAGTGGTTTTTGTTGGTTAAAATAAACCTGCAGTGAGGAACTTTTAGATTCCGAACGCAGTGCACATGAACAGTCGCTGTCGGGAACATGCGTAAGCATGAGCTTCATCACTGACGAGGCGTCTCGTTATTACCAGGACCATGAACGCACCTTGAGTATATTGCTAATTCCCAGCGTGACTCGCTGAACAAATTCAAATTGTGAAATTTGAATTTCACAACACACACAGCAGGTCTATATATATAGGCCATTTATAACACACAGGTATGAGATATGTGAAAGATAACTCCTCGCCTTACACAAGACAAAGAGAATGGATGAATATCTTGTCAACTTGTGGGGCAGGCAGTGATCTGACCGAATGATCTGTGAACTTGAGAGGCATTTTTCTGGTGTGAATGAGGAGTAAAGTTATTTTTCAATAGACATCATTTTTGTTTTTGTGTGGAAAAAAAGCGTGGGTGGTGGCAGTGGGGCTCATTGGGTGCTCAGCACCCCTAAAGGTCTGACCCTAGTATCGCCCCTGCCCACGACAATAATTTTAAACAATGGCGGCAAGCGGTTCACGAGTGGCTTTTCGTTGGTGCGATAGTGAAGTCGAGTGTTTACTTGAAATTTGGGCAGACGACAACATTCAGTCGCAGCTGGACGCCACGCTTGGTGATGACGTATTTATCGTATTACGACGTGATGACGTATGTATGAAGGAGCAATCGTGCCCAGGCCAAGGCCTTTGGGAGCAGTGTGACCACAGGCCAGCGGGGGAGTGGGGAGGGGGAGAATCGTGCTGAATCTTCCTGCAGCACGGAACAGGCAAACTTGCCTAGTGTTACATTTTATAGGCGACCCACAACGTAAGATGTCACATTCACGATAATGAACTACGAGGGCACTGGAATACAAAATAGTTTACAAGTCATACATGTACTGTATGCACGATGTGAACACTGCTATAAACTATTAACCATCTTTTTGTCAAAAGAAGAACTCAGAACTCAATGAACTCAAGGAGGGGTGTAATTTCTGACGGGGGAGCCATTTTCGGCAACTCAAAGAACTCAATGAAGGGGTGCGATTTCTGATGGGGTTGCAATTTTCGGCAACTCAATGAACTCAAAGAGGGGGTGCGATTTCTGATTTCATTTTCAGCACAACACCGGCACGGGTCACACAAACCAGAGTGGCCTCTTATTTGGTGGTGAGCAGCGTTCTCCTTTGTTATAGATGTGCTATGTGATCGTAGTGGTGGTTTCAATGATTCCTTTCCGTGACCCAGTTCGCGTGATTCAGTTTGCCACGAGGAGTCGTTCGCGAATCGTTCGTTCGTTCGTTCGTTCAGTCGAGTTTCCGGTAGCACTAACTCCACTGAGTCTGACTGACTCAGCTGAGAACCGTGCAATGGGGTCCAGTCCATGATGCGATTTACCGCTACCGGAAACCAGGCTGAACGAACATACGATTCGTGAACGACTCCTCCCAGTTCAGTCGAGTTTCCCGTGAATCGATTCACCGGATCTCGACTGAACGTGGAGGAGTCGTTCACGATTCAACCTAGTTTCCGGTAACGGTGAATTGCATCATGGAATGCACGCCATTGCACGGTTCTCAGTTGAGTCAGTCAGACTCAGTGGAGTTAGAGCTACCGGAAACTCGTTCGTTCGTTCAGTCGAGTTTCCGGTGAATCGAATTGTGAACGAGACGACCGAACGAACGAGAGAGACGAACCGGTTCAGTTCGTTCGTCCTAAAGACTCGGTCATTCGAACCGGTTCTCGAACGAACGAGCCAACACTATGTGATCGGTGCCTACACAATCCCAAACGCTAAGCAATGAGTATGGTCTCTCAAAAAAAGATCTGTAGTAAAAGTAGAAAGAGAGAGAGAAAGGGATGAATGCTGTGTATGCACTAACAAAAAATGCTCTGAGGGTGCTAACCGGCTGGTACCCCTCAGATATTGTTGAGGGGTGTACATGACAACATTTTTTACTGAAGATATTGCTGAATGCAAAGGATATCTAACCTTTTTTTGCAGGCATCGATGGACGTTGTGCAGGCCTAAATAACGCTCTGTGGGTACTAACCGGCTGGTATCCTTTTTTCTTACAGGTATTGTTGCTTTGTTTTTGTATGTGTGCTAACTATAACGCTCTGTATGGTACTAGGTTGCGGATAACACTTTTTCCCCTGTGAATGAAGAGTTAGGGCTGACAACTGTAGAGTGTTATTTAGGACCAAACGTGCTCAGTCAGAAGACAGTTGTGGTTGCGGCCAAACGGTCATCTCACAGTAAACCTAGTAAAGCACAGCAGCGCTCCGGGCCTCGTGGGTCTTTGTTTTGATTTAAGGCCACGCGCCATCTTTGTTAGGTTTAAGACCACCATATTCTTACAATCTCTTTGTTTTAGTTTAATGCCACGTGCCCCGGTGGTCTACGGTGTGTTGTTTTGTCCTCACCAGTTATAATCTTGCCATCTTTGTTCGGTTTAGGGACGCATGTTCAGCTTGTCTGAGGCGTTTGTACAATCCCTTTGTTTGGTCTAAGGCCACTTGCCCAGATGGGATGAGGTGTTGATATATCTTTGTCTTCATCAGGCATAGTCTTATTTTGTATGGAGTTTTGAATATATATATTATTATTATTATTAACGTTTTCCTGGGATATCGTTTAGTGTGGTATTTTTCAGCATTTTTTATTTTCAGTGTTTTGAGAAGCTTGTTTCCTTTGTTTGTTCCTGAGACACAACCACTGACGAGAGGGCCGACGTTGCCAGGAGTCTGTGTTTGTCGTTGTAAAAAGTCAAGTCGTTTTTTGGTTCACCGCCTCCAACCCAGAGGGCGTTGTAGTCAGATTAGATTAGATTAGATAATGTGTTAAAACAGAAATCCTCATATCAAGTTTCTTGAGAATACCGCCTCTTAGTCAGAGGGCGGAGTAGTCAGAGGGTTGAATGTTCCCTGAGAATACCGCTTCTTATCGAGAGTCCGGTGCGGTCAGATGTTTTATTGATTCATGAGAATATAATGTGGGGGGAGAATAAAATATTAACTAAATAACATAAAATAGAGTTATAGTTGTAAGCCGGGAAACCAGCCTAGGTAGGAAACCAGCCATCAACAGCAGGAGAGATATTGGGTAACAAACACGTGTTAAGTAGGGCCGAGATAAATTGGATCTCGGAAAGGTGGGGGAAGAGGACAGCTAGATCAGGCACTAAATGGCCAAAGGAGGGAACTTTTAAAGTATTATGTGGGGAAATTGAGGTAATGATTAAAAACTATATGTGTTACGGCCACTGTTTTTTTGTTGCTGCCTTCTTGCTTCTTGTTATGATGATCTGAAACACTTCTTCTGGCCTAAACTAAAGACCTCTGTGGCACAGTATTGCCAAACTTGTCACTCCTGCCAGGTTACTGGGAAACCGAACCAGGTCATTCCTCCTGCCCCTCTCTGTCCGATACCTGTCATGGATGAACCATATTCCCATGTGATTGTAGACTGCGTGGGCCCACTTCCCAAGTCAAAGACAGGCAACCAATTTGTACTCACCATCATTTGTGCGGCCACTAGGTTCCCTGAGGCGATTCCCTTGCGAACGATAACCTCATAGAGCTCTGACTAAGTTCTTCTCTACCTTTGGGTTCCCCAAAGGTTCGCAGACGGACCAAGGCACAAATTTTCTTTCTCAAATATTTAAGCAAGTGTTGCAGTCACTGCCTATAACCCACAAGGTCTCAAGTGCTTATCACCCAGAGTCACAAGGCGCCCTTGAGCGCTGGCGCCAGACCTTTAAGTCAGTCCTGAGGAAGTATTGTTTAGAAACAGGCACATTTTGGGATGAGGCCGTCCCGATTGCCTTGTCTGCCCTTAGAGAAACCGTACAGGAGTCACTTGGTTTCAGCCCTGCAGAGTTGGTTTTTGGGCATATTGTTAAAGTTCCCCTGAAGGTGCTCAAGGAGCAGTTTTTGGCTGAGGTTCTTCCTCCCGAGGTAAAAGTGCGGGACTACGTTGGCCAGTTTCGAGAGCACTTACAACAAGCTGGCTCTCTTGCTAAGGAAGCTCTTGCCTCAACCCAGAAGACTATGAAGAAGCGTTATGACCAGAAAGCTGTCGTTCGCTCTTTTGAGCCAGGAGATCAAGTTTTGTATGTCATGTAATTATGTTGAAACTGTATCATGTCAGGGAAACAGACATTAAGTTGCCCAAGGAGAAAAGTCTACCCGTTTCTACTGTGGGGTTGTTCTCGGTTGTTTCAAGTACTGGTGATGAAGATGGCCTAGAGCTTAGGAAATGCCCCACAACATTGTGCTCGGTTTTCTAATTCAGAAACCATGTCCAACCTGCCTTCCCTTCTTGTCCACTTGTCAGATAGACAGTATTCTGATATTGTCCAGTTCATATCTGATTTCCCGAATCTATTCAGTGACGTCCCTACTGTAACAACTGTCCTGACCTATGACATAGATGTAGGTCAGTCGCCACCCATTAGGCACCATCCCTACCGGATCAATGCTATGAAACGGACTGCCATGAAAAGGGAAGTATAGTACCTTTTGGGTAATGGGTTAGCTAAGCCCAGCTGTAGTCCCTGGAGCTCTCCCTGTTTACTTGTGCCTAAGTCTGATGGAACACTTAGATTTTGTACTGACTTTACATTTACATTTAGGGCATTTAGCAGACGCTTTTATCAAAAGCGACTTACAATAAGTACATTGGTCATAAGAAGTGCATCAATATATGGCTGTTGGTACAGAAAGGATGTTCATAGAACCAAGTGCAAGTACAACAATCGCTGGGCTAACCAATTCCCCGTGTTACAGCAATGATAGCAGCTACTGCAGTTGCTACACAGTTCAGTAATACAATACAATACAATACAATACAATACAATACTGTCATGTCACGCAAAGTTTGTTAATTCTGTTGAGCCAAGTTAATACCACTCATGTCATTCACTTCCTGTTTTATTTTGTAGTTCCCTTTTCCCTCTCGTTTCAGGCACTTGACTTTCTCAACTGTGATTGCCTCCCCGGTCTCTGATTCGTCTCACCTGTGTTCCCCTCCCTCATGTATAAATAGCCCTTGTTTTCCTTTGTCTAATGTCAGTTCGTCTTGCGTCCCTAGCGTATTGTCAAGCCTCAGGATTTGTTAGTTTTTGACACTTGCAGACACTACTGTATTTAACTGTTTTGTATACTCCTAAGCGAGCACCTTTTGGTTATAGTTTTGTATCCTCCATGAGAGCGTTTTTTGTTACCTTTTTCTAGTAAAGCGTTTTGGTTTAAACATACTGCCGTCTTCTGAGTTTTGCTTCTGAGTCCTTGTCCCTGAGTCAAGTCCCGACAAATACAATACAATACAATACAAGACAGTGTACAATGGTGGCCAGAAAGGGGAGGGTGGCTATGCAGTGTTGAGGTGGACTCTGAACAGGTGAGTCTTGAGTCTTTTTCGGAAGATAGTGAGCGACTCTGCGGTCCTGAGAGCGGCAGGGAGCTCGTTCCACCAGTGAGGTCCCTAAACCGAGAAAAGTTGTGACTTTGCTGAACGGCCTTTGCTAGCTCTTAGCGATGATGGTTCCAGACGTCCAGCTGAGGTAGTTGAGCGGAGGGATCGAGCTGGGGTGTGTGGCTTTAGCAATGCTTGGAGGTAGGCTGGGGCAGTTCCATCGACTGCCTTGTATGCCAGTACCATCGTCTTAAATTTGATGCGAGCTAGTACAGGGAGCCAGTGGAGGTCCCCGAAGAGGGGGGTCACATGGGAGAACTTCGGTAGGTTGAACACGAGGCGCGCTGCCACATAATTTGGGGCTCAAAGGTCAGATGAGGGTCCATTCTGACACCAAGGTCAGTGACTGAGGATGAGAGGAGGATTTCGTGGCCGGAGAAGGTGATGCTGGTGATAGTGGGTCTGGTGTGGAGTGCCATAAAGAATGGCTTCCGTTTTTGAGCTATTGAGTTGCAGGAAGTTAGCCGGCTTTATCCACGGCTTTATCTCCTCCAGGCAGCAGGAGATAGGGCTGCAGGGCTGCAGTGGGGGTTGGGTTTGTTTGGATGCAGAGTTGGGTGTCATTATGGAAGAAATTAACCCTCAATTTTACGGCAAACTATGATCACTATTAGGCCTATATATCATATAAATACATTCACAGTGGAAATGAGGTTTAGACACGGCGCCAGGGAGTAGGTTCACTCTGTTCCTATCTTGTGCTGCCACATGCAGGGTCCAGGGGTCAGGATGGACAGACGTCACACTTAGGCTGCACTTGGAAAAATATGCTGACATGCACACAGGTAAAAGGTCCAGGTAAAGCTGTGACCTGGAAAAACACGTTATGTAAATCAACATTTTGGTCGCTATTGAATAATAGCGATCATGTTAGGCCTTGCCCTTGTGAATTAATTTCACCGAGGTTATTTTACTCAAAAGAAAAGAAAAAAAAAGAAACACAAGAGCTCCCACAAACCCAGAGGCCAGAGCATCTCCTAACTGTAACGAATGTCAAAACAAAAACTAGCACCAAAACCAATGGAAGCTGTACACTTCCGTTGTTTAACGTCAAATCAAAGAACTCTCATACATCGTCACCACAAAGCTCTAGGAGGCAGGAGGGCAGTATTATGCTGATGTTGTGTTGTGCGCCTCTCCTTCTGCACAGGTAGAGCCACTACTGATGCACCCCCACTGCCTGGCCCCTAACATCAGTACCCCTGGCCTCTAGCTACAGCCGGCCCG
The DNA here is from genome assembly GCF_902167405.1 of Gadus morhua. Classification (NCBI taxonomy): domain Eukaryota; kingdom Metazoa; phylum Chordata; class Actinopteri; order Gadiformes; family Gadidae; genus Gadus; species Gadus morhua. Next base: position 3,352,929 of record NC_044056.1, on the reverse strand, counting down.
GGAGCAGTCAAGAGGAAGGCTGCAGCACCGGCCCAGCAGCGCCAGCCCCACAGCCTGTTCGTCCGAGGCTGCCAGCCCAGAAGGGGTGGCTATGGAAGTAAATCTGTGCCATCGGGTTTTGAAAATAAAAACACGTTGAATTATAAGCACTGAATATTTATGCATTGAAATAACCTGAATTTTTGGCCTCTGAATTTAACTCTTTACATTTTCAATATATCATATTCACCTTTATTTTTCAATGTTAAAAAATTCAACGTTAAATAATTCAACGTTAAAATATTCAACTCAAATATTTTCAACGTCCAAAAATTCAGTCCGCCAAAGTCACCATCCAAATTCAATGTACGAAATTCAGTGTTAACATCCGGGGATCCAAGAAAAAGCAATCGATCCTAGATGCTAGATCGCGGTCAAACGAGTGGTCGCGTCATTCTCGTCAGATACCTGACTCTAACGCGGGAAGGCAAAACAGATTTAGCCATGTCCAACGGCAACCGCCGCATTACTGCGAGACATCGCAAACCAACTTCCGGGTCAGAGGAAAAAACTAACAACCGCAACGATGGAGTTTGGGGGTTTTATCAATGTTTATTTTGAGTTTGGCCTCAAATATTCGGACATCAAATCAATACTTGCCAGTAGGCACGCCTTCCACATAAGTGAGAGACATCTGAAGAGGATACTGCGAGATTATGGGACACTCTCGCCGCAAGGCGTACTCTGACCTGTCGGTCCTGGTGGATTTTATTAGCGACCAACTGCAGTAGGCCTACTCTGGACAGCTTCACGGGTACCGATGGATGTACGCTAAATGCAGGGAGCATGTAGCCTGGCTCCGCCCGCCTAAGTACTTCCGCTCAATTTGAATTTCCCTTCAGTACTAGTACTCTCTGTACAAATGAAATGAAGTGAAGTACGAGAGTCTGGTAGAACCAGGCTAGGGAGCATGGACTGCGTGTGAGGAAAGAGGATGTGCGGTTGTTGTTGAAAGAGCTCGATCCCAGAGGAGTGTCACGAAGGGCGAGACGTCTCAGACGACGAAACAAACTACTAGTGTAGATAATAATAGATAGTGTACATAATATACAACTAGTATTACTTTTCATACCCTGACATGTTTTGATTGTTAATGTTCCTGCAGTCTTCTTCTAAATGTCACATGATGTTGCTGTGGTGTCAAGACAGCTGATTTTATACAGGTTTCAGGTCATCCTACTTGAACCGGCAGGACGACTGCACCCCCTGCTGTATACAATCAGCTGTCTTGACACCACAGCAACATCATGTGACATTAAGAAGACTGCAGGAACTTTTCATGGTATGAAAAGTAATACTAGTCTGATTACAAGAATAATTAAGTAAATTGTTCTTGAACAAGTACAATTATTAATTCATTAAGTTTTTCATCTAGCTAATGTGGCCAGTGAAAAATATGGACTAAAAATATCAGGAAACAGCACCAAACTTGTTTGTCAATTTTTTGTTTATTCAGAGTTCCATATACGGGATAGCAATATAGTTACAGTAATAAAAAATCTTCCATTCTCAACAAAAACATGAATAGCGTGTGTTCTCTCAGTATTTGAAACCACAGGTTGTAAATGCACAGATAATTTCAAAATGCTTTTCTGTCGGTAACATGTCAATATTTGTACTGATTGGCCATCAGAAGTTCAGAGTTCGATAGATACATAAATTTTTTTGATCCCATCATTTGAAATCCAATGATATTCTATCATGAAAGACTCAGAATAAGTATCCATATTTAGTTACTGAAGCCAGTTACCTTTTTTGTTAAATACAATTCTAACTGAAAAAAGTGATACATTTGTTAAAGTAAAGTTCTGAAATTTATACACATTTGATTTACTTTTTACAGGCTTTGTCTATAAAGCCCCCCCCCTCATTTCTGTGTTTCTAAACTATCGTTAAAAGGAATATAACATTTGCCAAAAGCTAGAGATGTTGAGCTATGACTTTAAAGGAAACTTATAAAGGAAAAGGACAGCAAGGTGAATTACTTATGTGACCAAAGAATCCTGCCACTTCGAAGCTCAACACAAGACACAACTAAATACGTCTGACCTACACACATGCCCTGATGGCCTCTCTGAGGTGCATGTACAAATTCACTGCCTGATATGGATCTGTTGCTAGAGTGAGATTGGACTCAGCCATAAAGATGTTGCATATATAGATCTGGATCACACGGTTTGGTCTGGCGAAAGATACATTCATTTTTGCGCAGTTGAAAATCATAAGCTTCAATTGGGGAAAGGAAGTCTCTTGTCCCATAGAGTTCGGGGGACGTAAGCGCCGCGGAACGGCTGCGCCGCGGTCACCGCTGCTGATCGCTGCCAGCCTGCAACTCTAATTGCGTGATTAGAGTTGCAGTCCCCGCTGGGGACGTTAAGGTTTTTCGATGGCCTGATGGTGTGTGTGTTCCAGGCCTGTGAGTGTCATCCAACTCATCCTGTTAAAAGCAAGAACATAAAAACAGTAAATACATTAAGGAAGAACTATAAATGCATATCCAGGGCTGTTTGCTTATTTTTTTTAAGTGGTAGCACTGGTGCCAGCAAGCACAAAAATTCAGTAGCATAAAAATAAATTTTGTAGCACAGTGTGAACTTGCATAACCATAACCCTTGCATTTCACTCTAATTACCTTTGAGCATGTCATCTTGGTCCATTGGCCCATAGAACAATAATATTAATATCTATATCTGTATATTGTTTATCTATACACATAATTATCATAATAATGATAAACATTTTTAGAACATTTCCTTTTAATTAAAACCAAACTTTATACATTGAACACAGCCTATTCAATTAATTAGTATACATATTTCTACAATCTACGATAAATTAAATAGGTTGTTGTGAATGTTTTTGGAGTTTTTCTTCCATGGCTTATTTAAAAATGTGTCTACTGTTGACTGCTCTCAGCTCTCTGCAGCTGAAGGACAAGATGTGTCCAGCCAAAGTGGCGGGTGGACTCAATAACTTAAGACTACTTTACCCAGTTTGGCGAGTGTTAATTTTGAGCCCTCTAAGCAGTGTTGTGCATCACTTATGGAAGTAAATCTGTGCCATCGGATTTTGAAAATAAAAACCCATTGAATTCTAAGCACTGAATATTTATGCATTGAAATAACGTAACTCAAAATAAAATGTTTGTATCATTGGATATTTTGAATAATTATTAGCTATTGCATACATAAACCCACACATGCATAATCCCATTCACAAATATATACATGTTTTAACAATACTTGCTACACTTTTGTAGTTGATTTTAGTTATTTAGTTTAATTGATTATTTATGTTTTTTCTTGAAGTGCTATTTTTTTTACATTACATACATTGCACATACTGCACCCCTGAAATCTTCAATATATACGTTATAAAACAATGTACATGGGGCGAGTAGTGGTGTAAAATAACGTGATTCTGCAGTGGGAGCATTATTTGATAGAGCCAATTGGTCTATCCACATACTGTGTAACGTGCGATGGTACAGTAGGTCAGGGTTAGCATGAAGGAGGCAACATGCGAGATTCTCCTCACGGTACTTTTAGTATACTATAGCTTATGACCATACCACGCCAGGTCTCCACGGCACTCTATATATTTAACACACAGGTGGAAAGTCCGGGATTCCTGCCTACAACAAATCAGTAACTAAATAACTCATATTAAAAAGGGAGACTTCGATCGTATACTGCTGTTTATTCTAGCCGAGCGAAAGAGCACGCGCTTCTTCACTCCACGTTATCTCGTGTAACCAAACACAAGAGGGAGGCGCCACCTAGGATATATACACCTAGGATATAGGCTGTCTTGCCAACAGCTTTAGTTTCTATGCAAGCATTCAAGCTCATCAGTCAGTCCGACTTAAACTACATTTAGCAATGCTTTCAATACTTATTCCATTCAATGTAATTATAGATTGTAGTAATGAATTTTGTGTTTTTTCGAAAGCGAAGTAGCGAACATGTAAAATGCAAATATACATTATATTTAAAAAATGAACGTAAAAATAGTGTGTATAGGTGTGACTCGTGATTGTTACCAATGCAATGTTTATTACATCATTGGTAACATCTAATTTATACAATATGTACGCATTAAACTACACAATTTATGTTGTGTAGTATTTTTCTGGATGGCATTTACGAAAAGGAACTTTCCTATATGTATCAACAATTAAGTGATTTTTTTCAAACCTGTTAAGAGTTTAGGTTGTGAGTAAAAGTGCTCTGGTCGGGGATCGAAAAGTATGTCGCCCAACGTGGGGCTCGAACCCACGACCCTGAGATTAAGAGTCTCATGCTCTACCGACTGAGCTAGCCGGGCATAAAGCTCCACAAAATTGTTGTCTTTATTTCAAGGTAATCTGTGTTTTTGCTCACCCTTTAAGACCTAAAGATAATATAGACCCACATATAGCTGTTTTAGTGTGAATGAATCTGTATAAAGAGTATGGCCTTGGCAGATGGGACATGTGCGCGTACAGCATGGTTGCGGTAGAAAAGAGAGCCTGCAGCTTTAAATGTTTGAACCATCTGAACGCGGCCACTTCACGTCAGTCCGTCCCACAACTCAATGCGGCGAAAATGGCGGCGTTGTTGGAGCGGAGTTTCATAGAAATATGTGGATTTGAAAGAGAAGCGCTGCATAGGTTTCGAGAAATAACTGTAAACCTTGGTAAGAATTTTAGATAAACGTTGCTGTGTATTCTCTCCTCTGGATCTAAAGGATATTAGGTATCAGACAAACAAGAAGGTGGAAACACATGCTAGCACACATGACATTGCTAACTCGCTAGCTGGTAGCAATACAACGGGGCCTCTGGTGTCATGATGTACAACAATGTAACGTTACATTAATGCATGTGTGTTTCATCTTCGGTAGCCGTATCATAGAGTAGCTATTTGCTGATAAGCTGTATGTGTTCTTTGAATAATCGAGCGGGAAAGTGTATATGTAACCGTATACTATAACATTCTTACCAGCCAACATTGGTTTTGCTATATATCTTTAACGTGCACAGTGAAGTCGGATCCAGTATTGTAAAAGAGAGTTTTGATTTCTTTAGGTGTGAGTGCACTCCCTGGCGGTATCAAATATCCAGACTGCGCCGGAGGTTTTCACTATGAGGAGAATGGAAAGCTGCTGTCAATCACAAGCAACAGGTTTATACACTGGTAAGTATTGACCTCGCTTCGGCTACTGTCCGACTCTGGTCCTAGCTTCAAACGCTTTACAGGTTTTGTCTGCAATCAGAAAAGGATTTCGCTCTAGATGGCATACTGTTGTAACCCTTGCTTGGGGTTTGATTTTGAAAATGAAGTTTGTAGTACCAGGTATATTAGAAATGTGTAGTTGTGGGCCATGATGTCGTTTTACCCCCATGCCAGGAGCATTGAAAAAGTTTAAATAGTACGTTTTAAGTCTTACTTGGAAATGCAGACTATTGCTTTAGATGCAGCTCCACAATGACCAGTTCTTCAGCTATTATATTTTAAGAGATACAACTCCATTAAACGCAGTGCTTGGCCTGTATTTTTTATGAGACTGAGAGGCATGGGTCTTGTGAGGCATGGAGTTCTGATCAGGAGCTGTGCGGACTCCTATGCTCACCGGGGTCTTTTGCAATACAGGTCTGCATCCGGAGACACAGTGCAGCTGGTGGAGCAGTCCCTGGACACCAACCTGCTGAACAGTGCCGTCCGCCTCAAGCTTGTCCACTGCTCAGTTCTGCCTGGGGGCGTGACCATCCAAGAAACCCTCAACAATGTGTTCATCCTCATCGTCACCAACCAGAGTGTTCATCGCCTGGTGCTGCCCCATCCCTCCCGCATGTACCGCAGCGTGAGTGGCCCCGCAACCCATCGCATGATGGGAACAGACCGGGAGGGTCTCTCAAGACAACTACATTTTGTTGGGCTGTATGTTGTCCAAGACATAATTGTGATGGACATTTTAAAACTATATTTATGCCCCTGTTATTATGGCATAATAAGGCACTTTTCAGAGAGTGTGTGTGTGTGTGTGTGTGTGTGTGTGTGTGTGTGTGTGTGTGTGTGTGTGTGTGTGTGTGTGTGTGTGTGTGTGTGTGTGTGTGTGTGTGTGTGTGTTCCGCCATCCTACCCAGAAAGCAGGGTTAGGGATAAAAAGGGTCAGTCCATCTGAAAGTAAATTCGGTGGTGTCCTGGGGTCTATGGTTAAGACTACTATCACATGTCTGTATAACGACATGGAGGAAATGTAAATAGTTCTTCTGTCCCCCCCCCCCCCCGTGCAGGAGTTGGTGACGGAGCTGCAGATGCAGTCAGTCTTCACAGACGTGGGCAAGCTGAGCCTGCAGGACCCAGCACACAGCGCCGTCATCCCCACGCCCGCAGGCCAGACCGGCGCTCCCTGCGCCTCCACCGCCTGGCTGAACCGGCAGGGCGAGGCCCACTACGCTCTGACCTCCCCGGCCGGAGGGATACTGGTCGTCACCCTGCCTCCGTGCGACACGCAGGGTGAGGTCTGGGCACCCGGACGCAGCCCGTCACCGTGGCCTTTTGGAAGCGACTAGATGTCCCCGTGTGGATTTGACAGCGTCTGTCAGAGTCGTAGCGGGAAGGGTCATCATCATCCCTTCTTCCCTCTTGGCCCACTAGTGGCCTTGGGGTGCTCGTGTCGGAACGTATGGTCCGGCACTCGCAGCAGGCGGCGAGCAGGTGGGGGGGGGGGGGGGGGGGGGGGGGGGGGGGCTCAGGTGCCTTTGCTGTAGAACAACTCATCCATGGATGAGGACGTAGGAGAGCGCTGCGCAACTACTCCTCCGACTCCTTAACCAGGAGGCCACGGCTGCACCAGGGTGCCGGTGGTTCGATGAGGGTCGATTCCCAGCCTCCTGATGTGTGTGTGTGTGTGTGTGTGTGTGTGTGTGTGTCCTGGTTGCAGGGGACATGACGGTGGTGGAGCTGAAGAGGAGCACGGTGATGCAGCGGCTGGCCGGCTGGATGCCCACAGCCATCCGCGGGGAGCAGGTCCCCGGCGAGCTGGCCCTCTGCCTGGCCGTCCGGGAGCTGGAGGACGACTCCTTCCTCTTTGCCCTCTGCCAGGATCATAAGCTCCGCATGTGGTCCCTGAAGGTAAGTCCGTCTCCCTTCCCCCCCCCCCCCCCCCTCCCTTTCTCGGGCCCGCGGTCGGACGTGGTTTACCCCTAGGGCTGGGCGATTAATCGAGTTTTGATCGAGATCGACGCCAAACGATCACAAAACTTTGAAATTGGTTTGAAATTGGTTTGAAATTGGTTTGAAAATATTATTTTATTCATTAAATCTTTTATAGAAAGCGCAGAACAGCTGGATACATATCTGTACATTATTGTAGAATTGAACATTTTCTTTTTGACCATTAAGCCGGTCTCACACCGCTGCGCGACAACGCGCCGCCTCCGTTCATTTCGACGAGGGAAGGGCGCCAGAGGGGAGGCGGTTACAAAAGCGGCTGTTGACCAGGAAGCGGTTGCCGCCGCCCACGTGAACGTGCACAGATTTTGCCCTACCGCTCAGCTTTCCCTGTGTTGAAACTTCAGCGGCCGCCGAAAGTTTCAACACGGGGAAAGCTGAGCGGTAGGGCAAAATCTGTGCGCAAATAAAGATGTATTTTACGCTGAATAAATACATCAATGTTTTCAAACTCAAAAATAATCGTTTGAACAATCGGGATTTCAACATTGACCGAAATAATCGTGATTACGATATCTATACATTTTTCATAATCGAGCAGCCGTACTAACCTCTGCCCTGCCTCGGCTCACAGGAGCAGTCCTGCCTGATGGAGACCGACATGCTGGAGTACATCCCGGCATGTAAAGGCGGGCGGCGGGCGGCTGGCCCGGGCCCCCGCCTGCGGACGTCCTTCTCCTCCACCACAGGCCTGTGTCTGGCCGTGTACCTGGCCGCCCCTCAGAGCGGGCAGTTCACCGTGCTCCAGCTGGTCGCCACCGACAACAACCGCTACAGCATGGACCACGTCTCCTCGCTCTTCTCCACGCAGGTCTCTTCATGATAGTGTGAACGCTGTGTCTCTGTTTGGGCGGGGACATTTAATTAAATACACGCGCATCGAGACAACACATTTAGCATCAGCCTCTTAATAGGAGCAGTAAAATATGGATTTCATCTCAATTCTGGACATGGATTTAACAGAAGCCAAAATCCAGTCTGTAGTATTTCTCTACGATACATGTTCTTTACTGATCGGCGATCAGCAATCACTGATCCATAGTCGTTATTGTACCTGGCTGTTAATGCATACGTTAATAAGGGTTTCATTGCTGGGACTTTCTCTCTGCCTTGCTGTATTTCAATCCGTCCTGTATTTCACAGCAACCACTAAACCCCTGACGCTTCTCTCTCTGTACAGGAGACCCTGGTGGACTTTGCACTCACATCGACGGATATCTGGGGAGTCTGGGTGGATGAATCCAACAACACCATAGTCAAATACATCGACTACGAGCAGTAAGTAGCCTTGTCCTAGGGTCATACCTGTTCACCGTGGCGGCCTATTTCCTGTCATATGATCCACTTATTCCAAAACAAAGTGCCAATAATGATGCTCCTCGTTTGCCTCACCTGCAATTGATTCAAAAATGTTGTGTCATGGAAGTGGGCTTGGCTCTCATTGTCTTTTCTCATCGTCTCTAATGGTCGCATGCTTTCTTCTTGCCAGTAACACAGCGGGCCAGTGGAACAAGGTCTTTGTCCAGCCCCCCCCAGAGGAAGAAGTCCAGATCGGTGCCGACCAGGACCCCCGGGTAAGACGGCTCCCCACCACGCTTAGCATATACGATGATTGCATAAAATAACTTCTAGACGACAAGAACACTAAACAATATGTCAGGCAGATGATGTCGGACAGACAAATGTAACACAGGACATTTCTTGGGTGCCCCGATGTTTAGGTTTTGAGTTATAATGCGTCTATTTGATATTAGGTAAAATGACTGCTATATAAATAAGTAAAACTTACAATAAAGTTAACCAAAAAATTCATTCATGCATAATTTTGTTGGGGAGCACTTTTATTTTGTTTTAATGCTTGATTCGAGTTCCTATAGTCTAAAAATATTTTTTTTTGAGATTTCCCAGACTTATGTATTTTATTTTTCCTCAGGAGACCTACCTGGATGTCCTCTTCTCTCCTCTACGCTTCACAGCCTCAGCCATAACCAAAGCTCTGCAGGTGAGCTTCATCTGTTGGCCTGGTTCTACCAGTATCCCGTTGGGTCTTAAGACAGACCTGTCTTTTGTCATAAGAGGTTGATTCAAAGCCATTCCTTGACGGATATAACCTTTCCCTATTCACACTTGCATCATGTCACCAACGGAGCAAGCTAATGAATACATCCTTTCCTAATCCAGTCTGCGGAACAGCGAGGGAGCAAGTCTCGTGTCTTTTCCTGCTAAAATCCAACAGTGCACATTTACCGTACATCCATGTTTTATTGCGTTTATATCATCGATTTCTGCGTAAAGCCCAGAACGCTCTCTCTACTGCTCTTGATTCAGGCTATATGTGTGTGTCTCAGATCTACAGGAGAGGATCAGAGAGGAGCGTGGACCTCTCCTGGGAAGCACTGAAGAGGGAGGTCACGCTGGCAGTGGAGAATGAGGTAACTTTAGTGCACAACTCTTGTACCTGTCAAATATAAATCGATCAACTAGGAAAAAGCAGAAGGTATGAAAACTGCAGCTCACACACCCCCCCCCCTTCCCCCCCTCCCAGCTTCAGAGCAGCGTGACAGAGTTTGAGTTCTGCCAGGAGGAGTACCGGCAGCTGCAGGTGGAGTTCTGGTCCAAGTTTTACGCCTGCTGCCTCCAGTACCAGGAGGCCCTGGCCCTACCCCTGGGCCTCACGGTCAGCCCGCACACCTCCATGGTCTGCCTGCTGAAGAAGGTACACTCACTCACTCACTCGCTCGCTCGCTCGCACGCACGTACGTCTGTTTTAATTGGGACTGTTTGGCTGTGCTCTAGTGATCGGCAGATATATCGTCCGGCCGTTTTTTTTACGTGTATCGTAATAATATAAATAAATGTTCCCTTTTTTAAATTGAGACTTGGAACATTTGTTATCATCATTGTGTCATTTTTATGATGTAAATCGAGGGAGTTAAAGCCGTATCTGCTCCGAATGTCGGCTCGAGAAAACGTAGGAACATATGACGTAGGAAGGTACATGAACATTCGCGCTCATTCATTGAGCGTCACAAGACGAAATAAGATTAAACAGATGACACTTATTTTCCAAATTACATTTATTAGCGTTGCTAACTTTATATTTGTATTGTATTCAATTGTTTAATCGCATTTAGCTAGTATACTGAGTGTATTAACACAAGCTAGCTAGACTATGATACACTTTAAACACTCAGTTTACTAGCTAAATTCAATACAATACAAATATAAAGTAAAAACAAGTGTTATCTGGATAATGGTATTTCATCTTTGGCAACTTGAGCGAGAATGTTTTTTGAAACCTGCCTGGCAACGGACAATCGCGTCGTACGATGACTTAATGTTTCGAACGCGTATTACGTAGGCGCTACAATTTTGGTGTGACAGTGCCGCTGACTTGCGTTGCAGGGTTTCGTGTCCTACCTTCTGCCCTGTTTTGCCGTGGATCACCTCTACCTGAGCTGTGACGAGTACGTGTTCTCGGAAGAGGAGACGGCCATAACGGACGGTAACCATGTTTGTAGTCGTACTTTTGTTGGTGGAATATGTCCCGTGAGTCTGAATCATGATGAATGAGTAAGTAAGTATTTAATTGTCTCTCTCACGAGAGGAATTTGGATAGGGCACACGGAGACCATCGGCGACACATGCACAAAGATTTAACATAGACATGCATAAAACGCATGGCATCACCCCCACTCTGAAACTAATTATAAAAAAAAACGTTGTACACACACACACACACACACACACACAGTGTTGTATGCCTTTTAATGCGTATGTGGTGCTGGCTCCCCGCCCAGACCCAGAGGTGGGGCGGGACGTGCTCCAGCTGGTCCAATGTCTGCGCCTGGTGAGCGACTCTGTGTCGGGCGACATGGCGTACGAGATGGAGAAGGCTCTGGATCAACTGCAGTCACCAGAGCGGGCTGCGGAGCTCGTCCTGGAGAACATGCTGGCCAATGACAGGTCAGTACACTGACGTCATCACGATCTATAAGAACATGCTGGCCAATCCCTGGTCAGTACACTGACGTCATCATGATCTATAAGAACATGCCGGACAATCACTGGTCAGTACACTGACGTCATCATGATCTATAAGAACATAATGGCCAATCCCTGGTCAGTACACTGACGTCATCATGATCTATAAGAACATGCCGGACAATCACTGGTCAGTACACTGACGTCATCATGATCTATAAGAACATGTCGGACAATCACTGGTCAGTACACTGACGTCATCATGATCTATAAGAACATGTCGGACAATCCCTGGTCAGTACACTGACGTCATCATGATCTATAAGAACATGCCGGACAATCCCTGGTCAGTACACTGACGTCATCATGATCTATAAGAACATGCTGGCCAATCACTGGTCAGTACACTGACGTCATCATGATCTATAAGAACATGTCGGACAATCACTGGTCAGTACACTGACGTCATCATGATCTATAAGAACATGTCGGACAATCACTGGTCAGGACACTGACATCCAGATGATTTGTAAGAGCAGGCCGGCCAATGAGGGGTCTGTGCGTAGTGACTCATCCTCTGACAGTTTGCGGTGGTTCTTGGAAGTTGACTGTGAAAAGATGTTTCAAGAAGTCATGTTTTAATGAGATCTCGATGGAGAACCCAACCCCACTCTGGTTGTCGCACAATTTGGTTAGCATTAGATGATAAGCGTCTCTAGATTAAACCTAATGCTATTGCATGCATAACTGCATGCATAACTTCTTGTTGGCTGCTATGATTACCTGGACAACTTGTTGACGTGACATGCCTGTCCTCAGCGTATTGCGATTCAATTCAAAAGGCGTTCACACTGTTAGACTGCCTCTGCGTGAAAAACGACAAACAAATCCTGAAAGCATTTCTGTGCAAGCACGTTCAGGCGCTTCGGTTCTCCATTGTAAAGCTAACGATGTGTTCTGTGTTGACCGTCGTCCCCGCAGCGACAACGTCATCGAGGACATCCAGGACAAGCTCCAGGACGTCAGAAACCCCGTGGCGGCCATGATGGTCCTCCTCCGAGAGATGGACCTGGAGTCGGACGCAGAGCTCGCGACAGAGGGGACCCTGGCACCAGGTAGGAGCACCAAGGCGGTCGCCACTAGGGACACTGGGAACCTTGTCTCTGTCTCGCCCTGCGCATGCGGCTCCACAGTGACGAGCAAGGATGGTTCTCTGGGTTTCCCCCAGGAAATGTCTTGGTCAAGGTGGTCCAGGAGCCAATCGTCGTGCCAAAAACCTTTACGGCACGACTATTGTTGTGAACAATTACCAATGCATTTTTTATCTTTTATTTTTCGTACCTGATGGTAGTATGTTTTCTTTCCCCTACGAGAGTTTTGTACTTTGTTAAAACATACTATTTTAAAGAATATTAAAAAATACAAAAAATTATAAATATATATATTTATTTTCAAAACATTGGTAGTCATGGCCAGGCCCTACTGTTGTTAAGGCGGCCTTAACAACAGGCCTTAACCATACAGTGCTGGGGGAAACACTGGTACTTGTTCCCCTGCTTCTAATGCTAAAAATTGCATAAACTATTGACACGTCCTTCGTCCTCTCCGAACACAACACCTAGCCTGTAATACCTTCATATACCGCTTCAGAGCATATCAATGCATTTTGGCTCCATATTGTGGAACCCTTCACTGCCTTTTACCGTTGTATAGAGCTGCTTTTGTATAAAGATCGTTGCAACCTTTAGAGTTTGGTAAATTATCGTTACCTGAATGAAATGGCACAGCGTGTAGTACCAAAGTGTGTAGAAAGGAATCGTACACTTGCTTGCTCTAGTTTATAACTGGGACATTATCAACATGAAGATAATTTGGTATGCAAAAATGGTAACCAAATAATATGAAAAAACGAAATGATTTGAATGTATTCGAGTCCTACGTTTCCTGCTCTACAAACAAAACCTATGCTATGACGTCTGAGGGCTGTGAATGTGTGTCCAGGTCAGAGTCTCCCGGTGCGCCTGGGCCTGTCCCAGCTGTACAGCGGCAGCGTGGCCGTCATGGTGGCGTGCCAGGCCGTGTGTCAGATGGCCATGACCAGGGCTCTGTTCTGCAGAGACCTGCTCATCCTGCAGAAGCTCTACCTGCGCCTGGGCGACAACGTGAGCTCTACATGCATGCGGTCATGGGAACTAACCAACATTGAAATATATATATATATATATATATACACACACACATGCACACACTGACTGACACGTTGTAACTGATTACCTCACTGATTTAAAGGTAGGCAGAGTAATGTGAAGTTTACAAATAATGTTTTAATGTCTGAATAGAAAAACCTATGATGGTTAACTTGGTTAATTTAATGAGGCATGCCCTTCATTTTCACATAAATAATGAGGAATTATTTGATGTATTTATTAGGGATGCACCGAATATTCGGCCACTGAAAATGGCCCAAAACATAATGTTCGGTTTCGGCCGAAGGAATAAAAAGGCAGAAAATAATACACCGAACATTTTTTATTTAAAAAAATAAATAAATAATAATAAGCATTCACTTAAATGTACATTGTTCTTAAATTCTTGCTATAAGGTCTGCTGGAATGTTAGAAAACGTTCAGTATTAAATTAATATTTTGTATCTAATTTGTAATTGATTTTTTTTTAATATTAAAGCAAGCAAAGGTTTATAAAGGACATTTAATTGTTTGATTTATGCAATGGTGAAAAATGAAAGCAAAATGAATGAAAAACTGCAAAAGCCACATTCGGTATTCGGTTTCGGACAATAATTTTCATATCGGGGCATCCCTAGTATTTATTTTAATATATATATACATTCATTCATTCATTCATTCATTCATTCATTCATTCATTATTGGTCAAGATTCAGGCGGCTAATGTTGAACCCCCTGATGTATATTTTCCTTCGTGTGTGTCCCAGGTCTTCCTGAGGGGCGGGTCTCAGTTACTCCAGCTGCAGCAGGACCTGATCCCCCGCAGCTCACACCTGCTGTCCTCCTACCACCTGCTCAAGCACACCAGCCAGAGCCTGGCCTCCTCCGTCCCCCTGGACATCATGTAGGACCCGCACCCAGCCCCGCTCACACGTGCATAGACGTCCACACCCCTGTCCTCGATCGAGACGCCCACACCGAGGCCTCCACACGGTTCAGCGTGATTTGAGTCCTGAAATGTTCCCCCACACAATGCAGCAACGTTGCAAACTAACTGGCTGCGATTCATTCGTCTGGCACACTCGACGAGGAAAGGTGTCTTGAAGCCAATAAGAACACTTAAAAAGGACATGCCTATAAGCCCTGGCTTGATCGCTTCCAACCAAATATTTATGAATAATTTTCATACATTTTATTTGCACAAAATTCGTCCCCGTTATGTACAGTTGCTTGGCTGAATCTGCTCTATTTTCACTAATCGGTTGGTCAGAATGAAAAGCTGCATACATTCATCGCTGGATCTCAAGATCCAGTTTCGACACGCTCAATATCGGATGCAGAGGTGTGGATGTGTGACCTTTGCCCTTCTGTGTCCTTCCTGCCAGCGACGCAAACCTGCAGCATCTCTCTGTTCTGGAACTGTCCGACACCCCCACTCTGAGCAGCAACAGATCAGGTCAGTGAACATTGTTTCTCGAAAGTCCTGTGTTTTCCTAGCCTGGCTATTGCCAGACCAAGCTCAGTCGTAGATTGCACGTTGGTCTGGGGGAAGCTGCTGTCATTCTCTCCGGCACAAGAGGCGTGATCAACGGGCCTAGTTCAACTGACTGTACGCAATTGGCTGCTTGCCGTCGCTTCCCTGTCATCATCGTGTTAAAGCAGCCAAAATCGCGCCGGGGGGGAAAAGCCAGCTTGGTGATTGGCTCCCGGAAAAAGCGTAAAAAAAATGCAGAAGCAGAAAGAAATGTATTGCTCTGCTCCAGACCCTTCTGCCGGGCGAACTCAAATCGCCGGCAGAATGGGCGAGGGGGTACCCAGTACCCAGTCTCCAGCCTTAATTTTTTCCACTTTGTGTTGAATGTTATTTTTTCCCCTCGGTATAAAAACAACCCCTCTCTTCGGCTTCCCTCCGCCGTCTCTCCCCCTCCGTGCAGTGTTGAGTCCCCAGACCGTGGTGGGGCTCTTCTACCAGACGGTGGCCAGGAAGACCATCATCTCCCAGATCTACGGCCAGCAACAGAGCGCTGCCCCCACCACTGCCTTGCTTCACTGGCCCCATATGGTCTCCAACGTGGTCCACTTGCTGGCCCAGCTCCTGTATCCTTCATTTACAGTCACCAGGCTGCCAGCACAGCACCTGATTGTGTTATTGGACAGGTTGCAGGGTTTACCATACATTCTAGGCTACGCATTAACTCTCTCTGCTATTTTGTCCTTTTCCTCTATGCTGGAGGGATTGAATTGGGTGGCTGTGGTGATCCAGTCCATGTATTTATCAATAAAGGCTGTCCACTAGCATTCTCCATAATAAACCCATCGCCCCCAAAACATTTAAATTTCATGCACAGTATTTCTCTTTGCTTTAAGCCCTGCAATTGGGACACGCATGTAATTGATTGATGGTTAATCCTTAACAAGAATCTCCCAGTTGGCCCAGTAACCCTAGCTTCCTGTTCCCAGAATGTCTGATGGCTAACTGCCAGTATACCCAGCTACAGGTTGGTCTTACTCCCTCTACACCCGATACATGCATCCTATTATATTAACTAACTTACCCTTCAACAAGGGTGTTGACAAGAAATGGCTTTTAGCAGTTGTAATCATTTTTAATTAAATACTTATTATAAATCCTTTATTTGCATAGTGGCTCTTAAAGTGTACATGCTTGGTCTTTTAACTCCTGCGTCTCCGGTGTTTCCTCCGTCAGGAGTACGTGAGGTTGATTGGACCATGGTGCCAGACGAATGTGGGTTCCTGTCGCTTCATGCTGGGACAGTGTTACCTGGCCAATGGAGAGGGGCAGAAGGTTGGCAAACACGACCGCAACAACCACTCACACACCAATAGGATAGCTGCCCATTCCGGCTGTGTTGAAAAAGCTGTCGACACTGTAAATAATAATAGTAATTAGTGGTGGGCCGTTATCGAAGTTAACGGCTGCGTTAATGCGAGACTTATAGACTTTATTATTAATTTTTTGAGACTATTATTTTTTAACTTAATTAATTAATATAATTAACCTTACATTATTATGGATTATTACACGGCTCTTCTCAATGCTGTAGACTGCTCCATTCACTTGCATGGGCCTTCCCAACGTTCAGCTGTCAATTGTTTTTGTTTATGCTCCGTTCACTTGCATGCACTTCACAACTTCCGGCGGTGAACTATATTTGATAATTCACCGTTGCCAAATATAATTGACCGCTGTCAAGGTAAAATAAAGTATTTTTTGCCGTTTGCCATTTTAATCTAGATTAATTCCAAAATTAATCTAGATTAAAAAGAATAATCTATGCCCACCACTAATAGTAATATGTTCAAAATAATGATACAATAATAATAATGCATTCAACTTTTAACTTTTTAAATAGTAAAATTTGCTTAGCAGATTGAACACAGCATAGAATCACTTAATAATAGCGTTTATAATTAAAAAGGTGAAATAGGATAAGAAATAGGTTGCTAAAAAGCTGAACTAGATGACTCACAGTTTGTTGCTGGTCCATCCTCCAGGCTCTCGCGTGCTTCCAAGAGGCGGCCAGTGAGGTGGAGAAGGAGGAGTTTCTGGTGCGACTGACGGGCACCGACGAGGAAGAGGCCGCCACCAGCCCCAGACTACAGTACTACAACAAGGTAGGGCTGCTCCATTAGGGAAGCAATCATAAGCACGACTATTTTGGTCCATATTGAAATCACGATTGTTCAAACAATTATCATTGAGTTTGAAAGCATAGTGTATTTATTCAGCATGTCTCTACCAAGAAACCCTTTGCCAACGGAGAACTTTGAAATTTCCCCTTAAAAAAATTGTGAAATAGAAAATGTTCAAATCTAAAATAATGTAGGGATATGTATCCAGCTGTTTTGCACTTTCTATAAAACATTCAATGAATTTTTTTTTTTTTTAAACTCGATTATATTCGTTTTGTGATCGTTTGAAGCTTAAATCGAAATTGCGATCCTCGCTCCCCGTCACTCAGTATCAGATTCATCAGGGCCTTAGGAACTATGTGGGCCGCGTCGACACGCCACAAGCTCCTGTTACGACTTGAGCGAGATGTGGCCGCATGATTGGATTTGAAATTGAGTCACTGTTTACATACAGTCATAGGTCACAGATACACTTGGTCTAGGCCGCTGGCTGAGCCCATGAGCTCGATATGAAAATGATTCATCGTGATTGTGTCAGATATGTTACCAATCATATTTCGGTATTCATAACACTTTGATCTGTTCACAATGACATGGGTAAAAGAGGCCCTGGGGATACACTTTACCGGTTCTCTTTGTTTTCTTCGGTCAGGTACTTCGGTTGTTGGAGGATGTTGGCCTTCCAGAGCTAGTTATCCACATGGCCACCCTGGCCATAACGGAGGCTGGCACTGACGTCAGGAGTGAGGTAGGCATTTGGGTCTATTGCGTTCTACTTTCAGGCCTCTACTTGAGCTCAGGTTTTCATGTTTCCTTTTTGTGTTTAATAAGGAAGTGGCAGGCATCCTCTTCATTGTTGTTGTGACTGATGTTATTCCCCTGGTGGCCTGCAGGCGGCACTGCGGACACGCATCTTCAAACACCACCTGGATCTGAGCCACAACAGCCAGGCCTACGAAGCGCTCACACAGAACCCTGACTCCAGCAGGTAAAGTGTGTGTGTGTGTGTGTGTGTGTGTGTGTGTGTGTGTGTGTGTGTGTGTGTGTGTGTGTGTGTGTGTGTGTGTGTGTGTGTGTGTGTGTGTGTGTGTGTGTGTGTGTGTGTGTGTGTGTGTGTGTGTGGGGCTGGGATAAACGATTATTTTTTAAACGATTAATCTAGCGCTCATTTTTCCAGTCCGATTCGATTATCTCCCCATTAATTGACTAATAGAAATTTATACATGTTGATTTACATATCGGAATGAAAAAAACATGAATTCCTTAACATTGCAATACATGTTTATTGCCTTTTAATTCCAAAATAAAAGTGCAAAGTAATGCAGTCTTAGGATTCTACGGTGCTCGGTCATCTGCAGCTGCTCCTGGGTGTCTCCTCTTCAGGTGCTGGTGCATTGCCCATGGTGCTAGAATGGAAAGCCATCTCCATTTTGCAAAGACGGCGTATCACGGAATAGTTTCCTTTTACATGAAAGAATTCCCATACTTTAGACTAGAGGAACGAGTGCGTGGCGCCTTGCACTTATGAAAGTCTGAGGAGCCACTCGCGTTGCTACTACGCCATCTTTGTTTTGAGTTTTTTCGAATCGACGCTCATTTTTCGAGTCGACGTCATTTATGCGTTGACGTCATCGATTACGTCGACGCGTTGTCCCAGCCTTAGTGTGTGTGTGTGTGTGTGTGTGCGTACTAAGCGGTCCTCTGTTGTGGTCGTGTCCCTTCAGGAGGCTGGACTGTCTCCGTCAGCTGGTGGTGGTTCTCTGTGAGCGTTCCCAGCTCCAGGACCTGGTCCAGTTCTCGTACGTCGGCCTGCATGATGAAGTGAGTCCAGAACGCCGCTACCATGTCCTTTTGTTATATTACTCATAGTGACCGACCGATACATCGGCCGGCCGATATTTGCGTTTTCTACGTGTATCGGCATCCCATCAATTTAATGTCCTTTTTTAAATTGAGACTTGTAACTTTTGCTATCATCATTGTGTAATTTTTATGATGTAAATTGAGGGAGCAAAAGCAGTGTCAGCCCCAAATATCGGCTCAAGAAAATCAGTATCGGCGCAACGGTCATCGGCTAAGGCTGATGAAAAGAAATCGGTATCGGCCCTCAAAAAAGATCCATACCGGTCGATCCCTAGTTCCTCACAGTACCACCGAGTGGTGTATCATAGTGTGACCTGTTCCCCAGGTGGTGAGCATCATCGAGTCTCGGGCGCGGGCCGTGGACCTCCTGGCCCACAACTACTACGAGCTGCTGTACGCCTTCCACATCCACCGTCACAACTACCGGAAAGGTACTCCCCCCCCCCTCCCCTCCCCCCCCCTCAGTCCGCCAGCCAGCCTCCACTCACGGAGTCTGGGTCAACGCCGGGGTTCAAATCCCTACCCCGTTTTTCTCAGTACATACTAATCGTGTGTGTGTGTGTGTGTGTGTGTGTGTGTGTGTGTGTGTGTGTGTGTGTGTGTGTGTGTGTGTGTGTGTGTGTGTGTGTGTGTGTGTGTGTGTGTGTGTCAGCGGGGACGGTGATGTTCGAGTACGGCATGCGCCTGGGCCGGGAGGTGCGCACCCAGCGGGGGCTCCAGAAGCAGGTCAACTGCTACCTGGCCGCCCTCAACTGCCTGCGCCTCATCAGACCCAAGTACGCCTGGATCGTCCAGCCCAGCGGCGCGGCCGAGGTAGGCCACGTGAACCTACTCAGATGGCGTGATTTGATCTGTCGCCGTCTCAGGGTAGATTGGGCAATATCCCAATATCAATGTCTCATCATGCTAATAATTAAATGTATTATTATTATTATAAAGTCTTAGTAGTAGTATATACTAGGGTTGCCGCGGTGTGGACATTTTCACACCGAGTAATACGCTCGTGTCAACACCGGAATAACCGGTATAAACGGTATTAACTTTGAAACTATAGGTCATCCGCCATCTTCTCCGTCAACTCTCCTCTCACACCCGGTGACAGCGGCTGGCAGCGCGCCAATTCTCGGCGTCTTATAACGTTCTATATTTAATAGTATAATATAATTTTATATATCATAATATCACGGCGAAAAGCTCTGTGCGCCTCCGGATGGCCATAGCGCGGGGAGCTCACGTAGGCATTGGGCTTTGCGGGGTTTGTTTACTGGCGTTGCTATGGTTACCGGTAGGGATGGGCATAATTAATCGATGCTCGATAATCGATCGTTAAGAAATACGTCGATCAATTTATATTGTTATCGATCAAAAGGACGTTGTGTTGCATACTGTGAGTCTTGAAGCATTTAATTGAATATCACTATGTGGGAGAAATACCACCCTGCCGACTGGTGGAAAGTGAATGGAAGAAGGTTCCTGTCAAAGTTAGCGCGACAATACCTCTGCATCCCCGCAACTTCGGTCCCGTCAGAGCGGGTGTTTTCCGCTGCTGGACTGACAGTTACAAGGCTGTGTTTGCGTCTGACCCGCGAGCATGTTAACATGCTTATATTCCTAAACAAAAATATGTAGGCTGGAGTTATGCTATGGACAGTAGGGACAGTCACCACCGTATGTGAGTCGCTCTTTTTTTTCTTAATGTGTTGTCTCTCGCTCCGCTTTTCTTTCGGCTTGGTGCCTCTTGGAGTCGTTACATTTTGCCAAAACTGTGATATTTTAGCAACAAGTTCAGCCTTATATATGTTCAATAAGGTAATGCTTTTAGATAGACTAGTTCATGCAATTGTTGGTAAATGGGTGGCTCATCTTTTTGTTGCGAGCCTTTTCCGCACGCCGGCTGCAGCCTATAGGCATTATATGTCGGCCTTTTTTCCCCCGTTTTAAACAGTTATACCGTTTAATGCCCACTTTTAGCCTACTGCCTTTGTTTGATTATTGTTGTCCGATAAGTTGGCTACTTATTGTAATTGGAATAGGCTACAGATTTAGTCTTGTTGAATCGTTTCCAAACCTTTAAGAGCGCCTGTAGGCGCATTGTTCGGACTTTACGAGCACCGCATAGGCCTATAACCTATAATGCCTGTATTTATTATTTTAAAACTGTTAAACAGTTGTAGGTCTTCAAGTTAACTGTATTGTATTAATGTTGGCCCATACATTATTGTTGGAATAAAGATTTCATTGATAAAAACATGCTGCATTTTCTACCAACGGGAATTTCAATATAGCCTAGAAAAAAGTTAATGATTAATCGATAATTGATCGATAACTCTAGCGATGCTCGATCAAGGAAATTTCTTCAAATGCCCATCCCTAGTTACCGGTCTTGTAAGGAAGCACGTCAATTCTCGGCGCGACAATTCTCCCGCACAGAGCAGAACTGTGGCCTATTCTACACATTTTAATTATCTTAATTATAATTACCGTATTTTCCGGACTATACGTCGCTCCCGAGTATTAGTCGCATCAGTCAAATAATGCTCCATGACGAGGAAAAAACATATATAAGTCGCATTTATTTTTAAACATTTAAACAAGAACGTTTAGTCTGGAGAGACTGAATAAAATTGCAATAGCAATACAGGTGTGTCGGTCCCACTCGTAGTTCTGAGAGTATACCGAATTCAGTGACACCGGGATTCCACCGGACGCGTATGCGCCGCGGTCCTAAACCTGAGCGCACGATCGGAAGGTGGAAGTTGCGCTTTAGATGCCTTCACAAGTCCAGCGGAGGGCTCCAGTTTTCGCCGGCCAAGTCATGCGCTGTGATATGTGTGACAGCTATGTTGCACAACATTGCAGCTAAGGGCTGGGGTAGCTTTGGTTGAACCGGAGGACATTGAAGACGATGACGACGAGAATATAATTTATTCGGTGGTGCAGTAGGCTTGCAGCGTTCAGTTGTAGGCCTAATGAATGACGGTGCCATCTTGCGGCCGAAGATTATGTACGCACAATTTTGGCATATAAGTCGCTTCGAAATATAAGTCGCAGGGCAAGCCAAACTACAAAAAAAACACGACTTATAGTCCGGAAAATACAGTATATTATTCATTTGTACTGAATTTGTTTTTTATTACTGAAAAAAAAAAAAAAAAAAGGGTTGCCGGTGTGCAACACCGAGTATTCGGTGTTGGCCTCAACACCGGTAATACCGTATACCGCGGCAACCCTAGTATATACCAAAACAATTATTCACCACAGGCTCCCTGAATAGTGGGGGGTAGCCTGGCTTAGCATGGCTTCTTCACTTCGCCGTTCGGCGAAGGATTGTTAAACATACAGGTGTGGAGATGAGCTGTGTCTGTGTGTTTAGTCAGCGGCGCTCTGTCTTTGCTCCCGCAGTGCGAGCGGCCCGGAGCTTCCCCCAAGAGGACGTACGACGGGGAGTTTGCCGCGGAGCCAGGTTAGTCGACGTCTTCCTCACTCAGCTGCTAGATGTGGTGTTTTGAAGCGCGTCTCTCTGCCTCTTGAAGCCCGTGACGGTTTCCTCTCCTTGGCTGGCAGGGCGATGGGAGGGGGGGGCCGTATAGGGCTTATGTTATGCCACATGTTTCAGAGTGGTCCTCTCCGTGCTTATCTTTGCCGTAGTTCATCCATTGATGACTTTCCTCTTCTAATCCGGAAAAACAACTTTCAGCAGCACTTGAGGATGGAATCTGTATTAGAAGTAGGCCTGTAGGCCGGTTCTCCATGTGAGAAAGGTTACGATGGAATGGGACGTTGTTCTCTGACTGGATCACCCCCCCCCCCCCCAGTGAAGCGACAGGTGGACATCCTGGAGTTGAAGGACCTGGAGAAGGAGTACAACCTGGCCCGCAGCCGCCTCACACTGGCAAAGCACCACCCGACGTCCGCCGGCATCGCAGGTACCGTGTGTGTGTGTGTGTGTGCGCGCGTGTGTGTGTGTGTGTGTGTGCGCACGTGTGTGTGTGTTTGTGTGTGTGTGTGTGGATTAAGGCCTAGATACAGGCCTTCCAGTTGAGCTGGTCGATGAATACGGTTTTAATCGTAATTCCAATTTATGGTCTAGGATGATTGTTTAAAAATATTTTTATTTTTCTGTTGAAAGAAAATAAGTTAAATATCATCATTGCAGCATGCGCTGAAATAAGTGAGTGTAGAGTTTGGCTAAAGTCTGTGGCCACCAAAAGCGGTAGTACAAGTTTATTCCAACATCTTAAACTGCGTCACGCAGCAGATTGGGAGATGTGTGTTATTTATTTTGCTTTTGTTGTTCATTGCTATTCTTCAAATAAAATCCAAACTTAAAAAAAATATTAGTATATATATTTGTCGAATAGAAAAATAATCGATTTTAAAATCGATAATCGGTTTTGGTGAGAAAAAAATCTCGAGATTTTATTTTTAGGCAGAATTGGCCCGCCCTCCTTCCAGTTGAAATGTGGTTAACCTGGCTCGTGACGCACGGGTTAACGTGTGTCTCTTGTCTGGTGTAGGAAGCGCGTCGGCAGTGGAGATGGTGGCTCTGCTGGTCCAAGCTGGCCTGTTTGACTCCGCCCTGTCACTCTGCCAGACCTTCAAACTCTCCCTCACACCCATCTTTGAGGGCTTGGCCTTCAAGTAAGCTTCTCCTACCTCTGTGATGCTTGTACTCTGTACTGTACTCTCTGTTATAATGGCGAATGCTGACCGCTATAGTTCTGAAATGTGGCCACCCTGTCTATCTTCAACTCTCTTACTTTGGGGATGTTCAAGTTTTTCCTTGCCTGTGTGAAGTTGTCAACTTGACTCACTGTGATGAAGTCCGTAGAGACGGTTACTGGGATGAAAAAGCTACACAAATGTACTGGAAATTCTTGGGAGAGCTGGACTGGTTTGCTGGACTGCGTGTGGAACCACACATTGACGTCAGGGGCAGTTCGTCTGGCTGTAATTGGTGGTTTTGGCTCATTAGGCCTCCCAGCATCGGTCCAGAAAGGTCCACCGTCAGGCCGTTAACGGGCGGTTTTTGTTTGTTTTCGTCCAGATGCATCAAGCTGCAGTACGGTGGCGAGGACAGCCAGAACGAAGCCTGGGGCTGGCTGGCGGCCAACCAGCTCTCAACCATCATCAACACCAAGGAATCCAGGTTGGCATGCTCCTCTCTTCAGCCAACCCACGCTGACTCACTGTGGGTCGGCTCTAACTCACTGGCACCGATTACCAGTACTCTCCTCAAAAATTGCGAGGAGATAATTGTTTTTTTCTTTGCCGACATCGCTCAGTTTTTTTACCCAAGTAATGTCGGAAAGTTTGGTTTCTATATACCATGGGGAGAAATACTTTGCTACCGAGCAGCAGTACATGATAGGGCTTTGGCTTTTGCCCAAAAATCATATTCAAAGTTCGTTTGTTTATTAATATTCGAATATATTCGAATATTTATCAAGAATATTTTGACCATTAAATGCCTTCAGTAAGACCTGGATTGGGCTTCGCGGGGTTTGTTTAACGGCGTTGCTATGGTTACCGGTCTTGCGTGTTCCAACGGGTTATTAGGTTTCTAATAAACCGCTGTCAAATCAATACTTCATTCACTGCCTCTTCCGTGGTCGTTACAATATTATGAATAGACTGCATGGGGTTCTCCGACGTCTCTCCCTCTTAGCCTGCCCATAACAGGTTTGAATATTAAGGACTGCCTAATATTCGTTCGAATTTTGATTTATTTTTTGATATTCGAATTATATCCGACTAACGAAGTTCGGAGTCAAAGCCCTAGTGCATGACGCCTGCCGGGGCTGACCGCGTTCCCTCTGGTCCGCAGCGCCACAGACGAGGCCTGGCGGCTCCTGGCGTCCTACCTGGAGAGGCACGCCTCCCCCAGCGCCCAGCACCACCGAGACGTCATCAACAAGCTGCTGGTCCACGGCCTGCCTCTGCCTGATTGGCTGATCAACGCTTACAAGGTAAAGAAAAACAAATCGAGGGAGCTTGTTTCATTCCAAGTCCGTGTTTAATGTTAACTTATAGTGTAAATGTATTATATCGGTGCCTGTAACTATAGGCGCAGATGCATGTCTATAGATGCATGTTTATTATCTACCCTCAACCCTTGTTTTTTATGTGGGCATGACGGTGGGCAGAAGCAAAGTACTTTCGATTGTTCTGGATGCAGTGACTTTGACTTTGACTCTCCGTATCGTTTTCCCAGGGAGTGGATGCAGCCTCTTTGCTCCGAATGTACCTGAGGTACGACCTGCTGGCGGAGGCGGCGGAGCTGGTGCTGGAGTACGTGGACGCTCTCCTCGGGAAAGGTCACCAGTACTTTGGCATCGAGGTAATCCACCAGGATTGTTTTAGGCGAGATGCCTTTACAGATCACTGCCTCCAGCTGGTTTCCAGATGGTTTGAAAAAACAAACATGAAGTGAAATAAGGTGAAAAGCTCGCTGATTAGAGCCGTCATTTCCTGTCATCAAATTTAATCTGAGACCCTACAGATTAACACCTCCCCTAACTGAGCCCCTACAGATTAGCACCTCCCCTAATTGAGCCCATACAGATTAGAGGGTCCCCTAACTGAGCCCATACAGATTAGTGCGTCCCCTAACTGAGCTCATACAGATTAGTGCGTCGCCTAACTGAGCTCATACAGATTAGTGCGTCCCCTAACTGAGCTCATACAGATTAGTGCGTCCCCTAATTGAGCCCATACAGATTAGCACCTCCCCTAACTCTGAGCCCATACAGATTAGTGCGTCACCTAACAGCTCATACAGATTAGCACCTCCCCTAACTGAGCTCATACAGATTAGTGCGTCCCCTAATGAGGGATCATTACAACCCTAACCCTACCCCTGTTCATTTACCTCCATACCCTATAAATGAGCCCCAGGCATAACTAGGGCCCTCATATTTAAGCGGCATCCTAACTTATTCTGCAGAATAGCTCAGAGCATTCTGGGTTCCTGAGGGTTCCTGGGTTCCTGAGGGGTTTGCTTTTAATGTCTCTTAAGAAGCATTTTAGATGCTTTATTTCTCTTCCGTTCAGATGCCTCTATCAGCCACTGCTCCGTTGGTGTGGCTGCCTTACACAGCGATCGACCAGCTCCTGCAGGCTCTCGGGGAGAGCCAGATCAACGCCAGCGTAAGTTTATTTAGCCCTTTGCTCTTTGCACTTTACCGACCACAACACGGCGTCTGCTCAACGACCTAAATGTCACAACAAATACAAACGTATAACAAATCCTCGGTGTCAGATCCAGCTTCGCCGTACCACTCTTAATGATTCCTTCTCGTCTGTTTTAGATGTGCAACAAACTGCAGGAGAAGCTGGATCACTATCACAAAGTACTGGACCAAAGCACGAGAAGAAGGATAGCCCAGTAGTGTCTCTGGAGTCTCCCTGTGGAGCTTCCCCTCGTGTTGACCACGCTAGTACGGTGCTCAAGACCAAAACAAAATGGACACATGTTTTCCCTGCTCACTTAACAAAAAAAAAGACTGTATGGATTTCCTAACTTGTGGTTAAAAACTGAATGAGCTCAGGTGTTGTATCAACAGAGGAGCCGGAGACATCCCAGTGTCTAGGTCTTATTGTAAATACTGTCTGATGCACCTCAAAGGTTGCCTTTATGTTGTATGATTGCTTAGGTTTTTTATATATACATATAAAGAAGTTTGTTGTTATAATTGTTTTTGTAAGCTGCCTTGATCTTTTTCTATCAGGGTTATAAATTGTCAAAAAATGCGAATAAAGTGTGCTTGAAAGTCTTGTTAGAACAACCCCTTCATATTCTTGCAACGCTTAGAATAACTTTTGGTGATATTTATTTAGTTGACGTCTTCTTGTCACAAGGTTATGGAAATAAGGCCTTGGCTGAGCTGAGAGGGTAAAACAAACACACAAGTGACACAACCCATAATAATACATTGAGGTTTATGTCAGCAACTCTCCCGTCTTCACTCCCTGACCAACCTAGCTGAGAGATTTGAGACAGCCAGTCTGAGGGGGAAACTATTCAAATATTATGTAATAAGTAAATCATTGAACATTCAAGTGCTCCAACTGAATCATCCTGTTAAAATGAACAATTGTGAACTTTAGCTGCTTAAAAAGCTCCCCTCCCACTCACCACAATGGTTGACAACTTCTACAAATATTTAAATCCAGTTGTAAACATAACCAAGTCGGAACTGCAAATTCTATTCTGTATACAACCAGCTGGCTGGTACATAAGCATAAATCGAATGAAGTAGTCCAGTGGCGGCTGGCGATCAAACATGTTGGTGGGGCAAAGTAATAGACAGGGGGTTTGAGGTTCCCCCCCCCCCCCCCCCCAATCATCTTTTTTGAATTTAATAGATTTGATTTCCTGTATTCTGGTGCATTTTGGGGATGGCCACTACCTGTTTACCTACTTTTCATTCAGATTCATAGCCTACATCCTGACTTGCAGGGCCTGGACAAGCTTACACTGCATATACAGACCTACTTCATGGCCATTCCACCAGCCATTGCTATTTAACCCATTGTTATTCTGATATTGAGACAAAATCATGATCACTGTCCTACAGCGTCCATTTTTTTTGAGTCACAATGTCTACTTCAAATGCAGTTAGAAATATGGGACAGTTGCTTCATTTTGTTTATATGGAGGCCGAAAGACTAAATTAATATGTAATTTACTTGCTCCTTTTAAGTATAACATTACTTGGGGAGTCCAATTCCTCCACTGTAAAGGGTGGAAAAGTGCTTACAACTCTCTGCTAGTTAGCGATCTATCTCCCCTCTACATGTAGTTGTGGTGCGCGAATGCTGCTGAGGGAGGTAGCCTATTTGATCGATTCGCTGAATTGTCCAGTCATATGGTGATAACAAAAAAGAAAAGCGATACCATTGGCCTGGGGCGCACACTGGTGCGACCCGAGGACGAAAACTGGTGCGCCAATGAAAAGCTGTCTCTGCTTGATAGACAGCAGAAAGTTAGTGAGCTTACATTGACTTCAACGTGGCCGGCGCTCCTGACTTGGAGGAGGGCTTTATTTCGAATAATAATAATAATAATAATACATTTAATTTAGAGGCGCCTTTCAAGACACCCAAGGTCACCTTACAGAGCATTTAGTCATCATAAATCGTTTAAAAAACAAGACATTGTGGAAAAAATATATAAAATAAAATAAAATAAACATAATAAATAAAAAATAAATAAAACAAAAACAAGACAAAACAAAACAAACAAACAATCAAAACAGTGATCAGTTAGACGTTGTGTGTCTAAATGACCAATAACTAGCCTAGCCCAAATCATTGACGTTCAGACGCATATAAATGTTTGCTAGCAGAGACAAGCATGTCACACAATTAATCAAGGACAAACGCTATGTAGTTTTTTTGATTGATTTCGTAATGATAATAGTTTATTAATAGTTGGCAGATATATTCAAGTGAATATTTCACGGAGGGGCGGCGCCCTAGCGCCCCCTATTGACCAACCGCCACTGGTCGTGAGAGTTGCTGGTGTTGTATTTCCTCGGACAAACTGATTAACAAAATGTTTGCAATGAGTTTCGGCTTTGGATATGGATAAAAGGGGATTGAAAGAAGACAGCTGTTGATGGACGGAGGGGTCGAGGAGGACGAAACGGAATAATGAAGTCCTGCAGGTGGGAACACTGTTGTTTTTTATTGGTCGTCATGAAAACAAACATAAGGGGTAACACTGTTGTTTTTTATTGGTCGTCATGAAAAAAATCACAAGGGGTAACACTGTCGTTTTAATCAAATGTAACATGAGGGGTAACACTGTCGTTTTTATCAAATGAAACATGAGGGGTGACACTCATTTTTTTTGGTCGTCATGAAAAAAAACATAAGTGGTAACACTTGTTTTTTATTGGTCGTCATGAAAAAAAACCATAAGGGGTAACACTGTTGTTTTTTATTGGTCGTCATGAAAAAAAACAAGGGAAATAATAGAAAAACACACATACATTTTAATGTCATGTATATCCTCTTTATTGATTATTGTGTATTGTCATCGCCTCAGTGGTGCAGTGGAGTGCACTCTGCCTAACCCACTGGAGATCGAGGCTCTATTTCTGTGGAAAACACATTATCTTTCATTTAAAACGAAATGCTATCATGTCTATTGCACATATCTATTGTCTATTGTCATATATAACATCAGACAACCTAATAACCTATCGGCCCTTATGAAATAAACATAAGGGGTAACACTTGTTTTTCTTTGGTCGTCATGAAAAAAAACACTGTTGTTTTTTATTGGTCGTCATGAAAAAAAACATAAGGGGTAACACTGTTGTTTTTTATTGGTCGTCATGAAAAAAAACATAAGGGGTAACACTGTTGTTTTTTAATGGTCGTCATGAAAAAAAACATAAGGGGTAACACTGTGGTTTTTTATTGGTCTTCATGAAAAAAACAAAAGGGGTAACACTGTCGATATTTATCAAATAAAACATAGGGGGTAACACTTGTTTTTCTTTGGTCGTCATGAAAAAAAACACAAGGGGTAACACTGTCGTTTTTATCAAATGAAACATGAGGGGTGACACTGTCATTTTTTTATGGTCGTCATGAAAAAAAACATAAGGGGTAACACTTGTTTTTTATTGGTCGTCATGAAAAAAACCATAAGGGTTAACACTGTCGTTTTTTATTGGTCGTCATGAAAAAAAACAAGGGAAATAATAGAAATACACACATACATTTTAATGTCATGTATATCCTCTTTATTGATGACTGATTATTGTGTATTGTCATCGCCTCAGTGGTGAAGTGGAGTGCACTCTGCCTAACACCCTGCCCACTCGAGATCGCGGCTCAATTTCTGTGGAAAACATATTATCTTTAATTTAAAGCGAAATGCTATCATGTCTATTGCACATATCTATTGTCTATTGTCATATATAACCTCAGACATAATTAAAATATAATTCTCAGTAGGAAGTGGAGAGAGCTGTGAGCTAACCCCCTGGAGACCAGGGTTCAAGTCCGGTTGATGTCCTCTGTTGGAATACTATTATCTCTATTTCATGCGAATTATAAAGTTAAGTATAACCTTTGTGATGACTTTATCAGGTGTCTTGATGGTGCATTGATAAGTTCGGAGGTTAATACTCTATACAGCTCAGGTTCGGATCCCCGCATAAACGTTGACAGGGGTACCACTGTCGATTTGTATTGGTCAACATGGAAAAAACATGAGGGGTAACACTGTAGATATTTATCAAATAAAACATAGGAGGTAACACTGTTGTTTTTCTTTGGTCGTCATGAAAAAAACGTAAGGGGTAACACTGTTGTTTTTTATTGGTCGTCATGAAAAAAAACATAAGGGGTAACACTGTTGTTTTTTAATAGTCGTCATGAAAAAAAACATAAGTGGTAACACTGTTGTTTTTTATTGGTCGTCATGAAAAAAACATAAGGGGTAACACTGTGGTTTTTTATCGGTCGTCATGAAAAAAACATAAGGGGTAACACTGTTGTTTTTCTTTGGTCGTCATGAAAAAAACATAAGGGGTAACATTGTCGTTTTTATCAAATGAAACATGAGGGGTGACACTGTCGTTTTTCTTTGGTCGTCATGAAAAAAACCATAAGGGGTAACACTGTTGTTTTTTATTTGTCGTCATGAAAAAAAACATAAGGGGTAACACTGTTGTTTTTTTATTGGTCGTCATGAAAAAAAACATAAGGGGTAACACTGTTGTTTTTTATTGGTCGTCATGAAAAAAAACCATAAGGGGTAACACTGTCGATATTTTCCATTAAAACATAAGGGATAACACTGTCGTTTTTATCAAATGAAATATGAGGGGTGACACTGTTGTTTTTCTTTGGTCGTCATGAAAAAAACCATAAGGGGTAACACTGTCGTTTTTTATTGGTCGTCATGAAAAAAAACATAAGGGGTAACACTGTTGTTTTTTTATTGGTCGTCATGAAAAAAACGTAAGGGGTAACACTGTTGTTTTTTATTGGTCGTCATGAAAAAAAACATAAGGGGTAACACTGTTGTTTTTTAATAGTCGTCATGAAAAAAAACATAAGTGGTAACACTGTTGTTTTTTATTGGTCGTCATGAAAAAAACATAAGGGGTAACACTGTGGTTTTTTATCGGTCGTCATGAAAAAAACATAAGGGGTAACACTGTTGTTTTTCTTTGGTCGTCATGAAAAAAACATAAGGGGTAACATTGTCGTTTTTATCAAATGAAACATGAGGGGTGACACTGTCGTTTTTCTTTGGTCGTCATGAAAAAAACCATAAGGGGTAACACTGTTGTTTTTTATTTGTCGTCATGAAAAAAAACATAAGGGGTAACACTGTTGTTTTTTTATTGGTCGTCATGAAAAAAAACATAAGGGGTAACACTGTTGTTTTTTATTGGTCGTCATGAAAAAAAACCATAAGGGGTAACACTGTCGATATTTTCCATTAAAACATAAGGGATAACACTGTCGTTTTTATCAAATGAAATATGAGGGGTGACACTGTTGTTTTTCTTTGGTCGTCATGAAAAAAACCATAAGGGGTAACACTGTCGTTTTTTATTGGTCGTCATGAAAAAAAACATAAGGGGTAACACTGTTGTTTTTTATTGGTCGTCATGAAAAAAAACATAAGGGGTAACACTGTTGTTTTTTTATTGGTCGTCATGAAAAAAAACATAAGGGTTAACACTGTTGTTTTTTATTGGTCGTCATGAAAAAAAACATAAGGGGTAACACTGTTGTTGTTTTATTGGTCGTCATGAAAAAAAAACATAAGGGGTAACACTGTCGATATTTTCCATTAAAACATAAGGGATAACACTGTCGTTTTTATCAAATGAAATATGAGGGGTGACACTGTTGTTTTTCTTTGGTCGTCATGAAAAAAACCATAAGGGGTAACACTGTCGTTTTTTATTGGTCGTCATGAAAAAAAACATAAGGGGTAACACTGTTGTTTTTTTATTGGTTGTCATGAAAAAAACATAAGGGGTAACACTGTTGTTTTTTATTGGTCGTCATGAAAAAAAACATAAGGGTTAACACTATTGTTTTTTTATTGGTCGTCATGAAAAAAACCATAAGGGGTAACACTGTTGTCTTTGTCAAATAAAATATAAGGGGTAACTCTGTCGTTTTTTATCGGCCGTCATGAAATAAATATAATGGGTAACACTGTCGATATTTATCAAATAAAACATAGTGGGTGACACTGTTGTTTTCCTTTGGTCGTCATGAAAAAAAACATAAGGGGTAACACTGTCACTTTTATCAAATGAAACATGAGGGGTAACACTTGTTTTTGTCAAATGAAACATAAGGGGTAACACTGTCGTTTTTTATCGGTCGTCATGAAAAAAACATAAGGGGTAACACTGTTGTTTTTTTATTGGTCGTCATGAAAAAAAACATAAGGGTTAACACTGTTGTTTTTTTATTGGTCGTCATGAAAAAAAACATAAGGGGTAACACTGTTGTTTTTTTATTGGTTGTCGTGAAAAAAACATAAGGGGTAACACTGTTGTTTTTTTATTGGTCGTCATGAAAAAAACATAAGGGGTAACATTTGTTTTTTTATTGGTCGTCGTGAAAAAAAACACAAGGGGTAACACTGTCGATATTTTCCATTAAAACATAAGGGGTAACACTGTCGTTTTTATCAAATGAAATATGAGGGGTGACACTGTCGTTTTTCTTTGGTCGTCATGAAAAAAACCATAGGGGGTAACACTTACGGTTTTTTATTGGTCGTCATGAAAAAAAACATAAGGGGTAACACTGTTGTTTTTTTATTGGTTGTCATGAAAAAAACATAAGGGGTAACACTGTTGTTTTTTATTGGTCGTCATGAAAAAAACATAAGGGTTAACACTGTTGTTTTTTTATTGGTCGTCATGAAAAAAAACATAAGGGGTAACACTGTCGATATTTATCAAATAAAACATAGGGGGTGACACTGTTGTTTTCCTTTGGTCGTCATGAAAAAAACATAAGGGGTAACACTTGTTTTTTTATTGGTCGTCATGAAAAAAAACACAAGGGGTAACACTGTCGATATTTTCCATTAAAACATAAGGGGTAACACTGTCGTTTTTATCAAATGAAATATGAGGGGTGACACTGTCGTTTTTCTTTGGTTGTCATGAAAAAAACCATAGGGGGTAACACTTACGTTTTTTTATTGGTCGTCATGAAAAAAAACATAAGGGGTAACACTGTTGTTTTTTTATTGGTTGTCATGAAAAAAACATAAGGGGTAACACTGTTGTTTTTTATTGGTCGTCATGAAAAAAAACATAAGGGTTAACACTGTTGTTTTTTTATTGGTCGTCATGAAAAAAAACATAAGGGGTAACACTGTCGATATTTATCAAATAAAACATAGGGGGTGACACTGTTGTTTTTTATTGGTCGTCATGAAAAAAAACATAAGGGGTAACACTGTCGATATTTTCCATTAAAACATAAGGGGTAACACTGTCGTTTTTATCAAATGAAATATGAGGGGTGACACTGTCGTTTTTCTTTGGTCGTCATGAAAAAAACCATAAGGGGTAACACTTATGGTTTTTTATTGGTCGTCATGAAAAAAAACATAAGGGGTAACACTGTCGATATTTATCAAATAAAACAGGGGGTGACACTGTTGTTTTCCTTTGGTCGTCATGAAAAAAACATAAGGGGTAACACTTGTTTTTTTATTGGTCGTCATGAAAAAAAACATAAGGGGTAACACTGTTTTTTTTTTATTGTCATGAAAAAAACATAAGGGGTAACACTGTTGTTTTATCAAAAAAATCTAACTAAACACCTGTTTTTACTTGTAAACACGGAAGAAATCCATCTTTCACTTTCAACAACCAATGATTACAATCCAAGTGTCTCATTGATTTTTTTGGGGTACCATTTTGGACCTTTGGATGACAGCAAAATCAGTGGACGACATGGAGCTAAGAGAAGGATGGAGCAGTGCTTAGCCTGTCCGCCCCTAGCGGATCCGGTCTGCTAGCGGCGGTGGCTGGCAGCAGTCGGCGCGAGGTCCACCAAGACCTGCACAGTGTGGGCCAGCCGACCCAAGCCCTCGTCCTCGGTGATCAACTGGGCGGCACAGATGGGGGAGGAAAGGAAAAGGGTGAGGGACTGCATATCGGTGTCTTTTAATTTGTCGCTTTTCATTAGAGCCGTGCAACATGCAGTCATGGGGACACAAGACGTACGCTACTAACGAAATGGAAAGATGTGCAAGGAAAGTGCGCAACTTACATCGGAAAGCAAAATAACATTCTAAGTAAAGTAGAGGAAGCATGGATGAGCTTGCAACAAAATGGTCACTTGATGCTAATGTAGACTCATGTGGGGCGAAAAAAACACCCTGATTGTTTTCCCTCTTGATACGTTAGCCCGTAACACAACAAACAAATGATGGGGCATTTTAATTTTGTTTGAAATTCATTTTTGGAAAAAGTTACAGCCCTATTATATTACAAATAAAAATGGTATTTTCCTAAAAAGCAAAAGTATTTCAAAATAGAGAGTGAGCTCCCTTCATTGGTCTTACTTAGTCAGGTGTCCCACCATGCTGTTTGTAGCCCTGGCTTGGTGTTTCCCATTCTCTATTCAGCCCTCCACCCACAAGGACCTGCCAGGACAGCAGGCAGGTACTGGGGCCATCACAACCATTACAAATAGAACTATACTTTAACACTATATTCAATTAATAAAGTACATAAGTGCAGCTTTTAATCTTTTATTGCCGACATCAAAACATTGCAAGAATGAAAGTATAGTTTTTAAAAGTTTTTAAACTTTAAACTAAGCTTCCGTAAACCTCAGAATAAAATGATACTAGTCACCTTTAGTGCTTGTGATCATGTCTTGCCCGATGAAAGATGACGTAGGCTCCAATCTGGTTGGGTTATAGGTCATTAAGGTCATAACTCCATGTGGTGGGTGTGCCTTAGAAATTTTGATTTCTAAGGCACTGCACTGCTTTTGACTTCAACTTTATTGTATTCAGATTGTTCCAAGCCTTCCTTGGTTCTCCTTTAAATACTACAGGAAGTGTTTACATCATGCTTGACATCTTTCCCAACACATCCCTTTTATTATGTCCTATTGTAAGTGCTTTGTCCAGTTGACTTTGCATTCCGCTGTGAAGGAGTCCTTATAGCTGTGCTTTGTCCTATTTGAAAGAAAACGTTAGTTTGAGCAGTTGAAAAAAAACTCTCCGGCTCAACGTTTGACATGTTCTACAAATATTTACGTCCCGTTGTAAACAGATGTATAACCGAGTGGGAACTAGAAATTCTATTCTGGTTACATACCGTTGGCCGGTAAATAAGCATGAATATCATAATGAAGTAGTCTCCCACCACTACGCTCCACCTCAAGACCAAACCCATTTGGCGTTCACTAGTCCGGGGATACTGGGTCAATTAAAATGAAGGGGAGGGAATTAACATACCCCAACACCGCCACGCCTTGATGAAAGCATCATCTCTGTATTCATTTAACTATTCCCAGTTGCAGGAGGAAACCATTTGAGTGATAGTCCCGAAATATGTGTGATTGAATTAGACGTGTTTGAAACATTCACCTTTGTCTCACCGTTTTGAAGTCTAGCAAATAACCGACCACTTAAACTTATAACCGAATTTAAGATGTATACAAAAATGTAGTTCTATGGTATCAGCCCAACGCACACATGGCAAATGTTGGTTCAGATTCAGAGCATTACAAAAAATAAGAAACAGAATCATATTGTTTAAACGGAGTGCAAATGTAGCATGACTGTTTTTTTCGCTTGCTTTGTTTAGGACTCGGCTCCATTTCAGACAGCCCAAAGCTATTTTGGAAAGCTCAAATGATGCACTTGAGGGTTTGGTTTGCCACCCAATCTGGGGGAGTAGCGATCACCACGGCAACTCGACGTCCGACGGACCATTTGAAAGACGGGGGCGCAGTCGTGGCATCGGTGAAGTACAAATAAAACAGAACAGACATTTATTGTGCCAGAATCTACTGTACATAGTCA
This sequence comes from Gadus morhua, assembly GCF_902167405.1. Taxonomy (NCBI): domain Eukaryota; kingdom Metazoa; phylum Chordata; class Actinopteri; order Gadiformes; family Gadidae; genus Gadus; species Gadus morhua. Next base: position 3,316,924 of record NC_044056.1, on the reverse strand, counting down.
GAAACATAATGTAGTGTACCATGTAATTCTCAGATACTGATATTACAGCAGCATGTAATGACTCATATAAAGGCTAAATGGAATGCTTTGTTCAGTAATACTGATTTGTACCATACAAGGAGAGGGTGAGGGGAATGCAGTCCAGTCTTATTAACATAATAAACAACCCAAATGCACTGTAGAATGAGTGGAGGAAGAGAGGTATTATATTACCATAGGAATAAATCGGTATATGGCAAGTACCTAGGTTTAAATTCTGGGTTCTTTTTTTGGTCTACCTAAATTCCCTCACAGGTAACCACACGACAAAAGTCAGTTTCTCTCTCGCTCTCTCTCTCTATATATATATATTTCTTAAGACTTTTAACTGGCTATAACTCTTCATGATGCGCTCTCCGTGTGTGTGTGTGTGTCTCTGTTGGGCGGTTATAAAGACGAGCACCCCGTGTGTCCAGCTGAAGCGAGGGGGGGGGGGGGGGGGGGGGGGGGGGGGGGGGGGGGGGGGGGGGGGGGGGGGAGGAGGGCGGTCTCAGACAGTGCTTTTGGTGGGCAGTTCCGTGCTGTTGTGGCGCGTCTTCCGCGACGTGCCGTCGTCGCGCGGGCGCGCCCGCTGCAGGTTGGACATGGCGGCGGTGCGCTCGATGTCGATGAGGGCGTACAGCTCCGTGCGCCGCGTGGGCGTGCCCGGCGCCAGCGGCGAGGTGGGCGTGCGCGGCGTGTGGGGGTCGCTGCCGTCCGACGCGCCCCGGTTGCAGCCGCTGCCGTCCGTCTCCACCTCGATGTAGTTCAGCGTCTTGGCCGAGTCGCCGTGGCCCGGCGCGAGCAGGGGCCGGCGGAAGTCGAAGTTGAAGACGGTGGGGCCCTCGGCGTGGCGGCGGCGCCCCGTGTCGGGCCGGTGCGCGCTGAGCGGCGCCACGTTCTCAGTGTTGACGTAGTTGTGGGAGGGCTCCGGCGGCGCCGCCGACAGCGGGTGGGAGTAGGAGTGCTGCAGCAGGCTGTGGGGCGCGTGGTGGTGGTGGTGGTGGTGCTGCTGCTGGTGGTGGTGGTGGTGGTTGTTGTAGCCGTTGAGGGAGGGCGTCTTCAGGCCGCCCCGGCCAGCCTCCTCCCCGTCTGGGAGGCGCGCAAGCCCCCCGCCGCCGCTAGCGGCGGCGGGGGGCTTGCGCGCCTCCCAGACGGGCGGCAGCACCGGGAGGTTCTCGTAGTCCAGCAGCGCTGTGCGCCGTTGGGCCGAGTTGTTGGCGTTCTGGAGGTCCGGGGTGAGCGGCGGCGGGCGGTTGCGCCGCGGGGCGGCCGCCGAGGAGGAGGAGGCGGCGGCGGCGGCGGCGGCGGCGGCGGAGGAGGAACAGGAGCCGTTGGACTGCGGGTGGGCCGGCGCGGCCTCGGGGAGGGGCTCCCTGCCGCCGTGCTGCGTGTCCGTGTGGCCGTTGGTCCCGACCCCCCCCTGCTCCTCCTCCCCCTCCTCGTCCTCGTCGCCCCCCTGCAGCACCTGCTCCTTCCGGGCCATGAGCTTCTGCTTCTGCACCGGGGTGGGCCCCAGCACGAAGCGCACCCCCGCCGGCTCCAGCAGCACCTGGGGCTCCGCCTCCGGCGGGTCGGGCGTGGCCGGTGGCGGCGGCGGCGGGGGCTCGGGGCGGAGCCTCGGAGGGGGCGGCGGGGTGGGGGGCAGCTGGGGGGAGGTGGGGCTCTCCAGCGGGGTGGTGAGGGTCAGCGGGCTGGGCTGCTCCTCCAGGAGCCCGCTGGTGTTGACGTAGGTGTGGACCTGAAGCCCGGCCCGGGGGACACACACACCGACCAGTCAGTACACACCTTCATATACCAACAGAACAGCCTCTACAGTGGACCTGAAGCCCGGCCCGGGGGACGCACACCGACCAGTCAGTACACACCTTCATATACCAACAGAACAGCCTCTACAGTGGACCTGAAGCCCGGCCCGGGGGGGACACACCGACCAGTCAGTACACACCTTCATATACCAACAGAACAGCCTCTACAGTGGACCTGAAGCCCGGCCCGGAGGACACACACACCGACCAGTCAGTACACACCTTCATATACCAACAGAACAGCCTCTACAGTGGACCTGAAGCCCGGCCCGGGGGACGCACACCGACCAACACAACCTCATTATTCCCACTAGGGGCCATTTGTTTGAGCAGCTTGTTGTAGAGACAGTGACGTACAAATACACAACTACACAACTACGGAGCATTGAGTGGTCGCATTGCAGAGGGGATGAACAGTTTGTTTGTGATAATCATTACACACATACCTTATATACTAACAGAATAACACTGACCGCTCTAAAGAGACTGACTTAAAGAATCAAAAAGGAATGACGATGAGTAAAAGGTCCCGTGACACACACCCGGTGCGAGTGTGATCAGCCGCTACAAGCCGCTTTGAATATCTGCCCCTTATGACACCACAAGTGGGCGTGTCCACCTTGACGTACGACGGATAGATGAGCGACCTTTGCTCCAGTCCACTGGGTAGGTGGACACGCCCACTTGTGATGTCATAAGGGGCCGGTTTGTAAGGCTAATCACTCTCACACCTGGCGGCACAACGTCTTTAAACCAATCGGGCAGCTCTGCGGCGCTCTTACCGCGTCGTCGGCCACCAGGAGGGGGTGGGTGGACTCCTCCCCCACCGAGGGGAGGCGGGTGCTGGCCACGGAGGGGTGGCGGGTGGAGGGGTGGGAGGCCGGCGCGTCCCCCACCGACGGGAGGCGGCCCACGCCGTTTGGCACGGTGGGAACGGAGTAGCCCAGAGCTGGACAGGGCAAAGGCAACTTTATCGACACGGCACTTTTCATAAGACTCAAAGCGCTTCACATGTGAACATTGTTAAACAGTCAAATCATGGAATAGATAAGTAAAAGAAGACGTAGTTAAAGTAAAAAAAAAGAAAAAAAGAATAAAAGACAGAAAATAAAAGCAAAGTTGAAAAAGTGGTTTAGAAAGTGCAATGTATTTAAGATGCATCTCTCTGGTATCAGATCAACAGTCTATGGAGTCGGGGAGACAGAACTGGTATATATATGTATATATTAGTGGTGGGAATCTCTTGACACCTCACGATTCGATTCCGATTATGAGGTCAACGAATCGATTCTGAAGCGATTATCGATGCATCAATTTTTTTTATGTACATTTCCAATGCGTGATTTCCAAAAATATATATATACATCTGGGTTTGCTACTCAGAGTTTGCTAATCACTTCCTACTTTTGTGATGATCATTTAAGACATCAACAGATGAATTAACTTATCTAATATTTCATAAGGGAGAAAGCTTTTGTCACAAATATGACTTTCTATGAACAATGCAATAATCAATGCAGGTTGCATTATAACACAATATGGAAGCATGCAAAAAATAGGTTTCAGTTGTATTTTCTTTCTAATCTTTCTTTTCTATGTCATTAAAGGAAAGGCTGCTCTTGAATTAGAAGGAGACCATGCTAGTGGCAGGTCCTCCCATCTTTGAGGGAGGTCATGGGGTCGCACTGGGTACAGGTTAGCGAGCGTCTGCGTGCTCAGCGGGGGTCATTACAGGGCTCAGGGTGGAGCTGAGGTCACCCACACTGGTGCTCTTATTCCCCGGCCGTTTCAACAATTAGATCATGCTGATGTCGAGTTAGCCGCGGGTGGCTCCTGCCAGCCCCTTGTGCACCCTGGCCCCGCGCACGGCGACAAAGAACGCACTCAGAGCCGACCGGGAGTTTAATTGATCGAATTAGAAGAACGATTCCAATTGATTTCAGCTGGAGGCCAATTAGCTCGGGGAACGCTTTGGAATGCGCTTCGGGGACGTCTGCACATGTAGGGACACGACTTGCAGCTACACACCAATAATATGCAGCCGATGATGTCTTCACACACACACACACGACGACTAGCCCTGTGATGCACTTGTGAAGCGTTTTATTTCAGGTCCGCATGGCCAAAGACTTGAATGTGTTTTAGGGACAAGCAATTTAATTATCGCTATATTCATGAATTCCATTTTTTTTTTATTGCCGCAGGTTTGCTGTAGTTACTCTTAAAGTAGTGATGCTTAATATAATACAGCAACCTTCTGTTACAGCATTTATTCTGGAAGAAATGAGCGTCTGAGTCACGGACAGGAATCCTACACTAAAACGATGTAGTATCTATGCACACGAAGCCTTGCACTTTGTTTGGAGGAAAGAAAAGGAGTCCAGCTAATGGAATCAACTTAACACAAAACGACGCCAGTCTGGTCGTTTAAATCACTAAATATATCATTAGATCTGATGCGAGCCCAAAGCCCATTATGTGGGAGTCCATTAGGGGCATTACCACTATCTTGTTTTCCCAATTTCAAATGTATATCTATTACATGATACCATACACAAGCAGTACTCTAGCACTGCTACCAACTCCAGCGCATCATACTGTGACCTGAACGTGACCTGAATGTGCATACAAAGTAGGGCTGGGTAGAAATATCGATTCATCAATGCACTGCAATTTATTTGTTCTCGATTCAATACTATACAATGGTGTATTCCTTTTCTTGCTAGTTAAAGCACAATGAAATGGTTAATTCATTTGGAAATCGTTCATTCTAAATAATATTTAGGTATTTTTGTCATCTGCACGTATTATTGAATCGATATCCAAGTGATTGTATCGACATCGAATCGAAATCGAATCAAATCAAGACCTAAAGAATCAAATTCAATTGAGGGGTATCTGGCAATACCCAGCCCTAACGCAAAGCATAAAAAAAAAGAGGGGGAGGCGGCGGGAATGTGTTTGTGTGTAGAGAACGTGTGCGGATTAACGCCGTGGGCGTCTAGCGGGCCGTCGCCAGAGTGCGTGTCTGCACGTACCTGCGGGGGTTTGGGGCGTGAGTGCTCCCTGGTGGTGGGGCTCCAGCATGGGCTCCTCCACCACGCTGATGCTGTGGCTGTGCATCACCTCCTGCAGCATGTTGAAGATGTCCTCGGCGCGGGCGCACTTGAAGGCAAAGATTCCTGGGCACAACACAGAGGCACAAAGGGGGAGGGGGGGGGGGGAGTCAGAGTCTCGGGGGGGCGGACACCTCGCGGGCGAGCCGCCACCTCCTCCAGGGGCGACCGGGGGTACGGGTGGGTGGGAGGCGGAAACACACGACTTCACTGGCCGCAGCGACGCCTATGGCGTTCACTAGAAGCCGAGGTCATCAGTGTAGGGCGTGACAGGACAGAGCGTTTGGCTCGTGTCTTCACACCCCGTGTGTTCCCCGTGTCTTCCTACTACCCACTGTGAAAGGGCTCTTAAAAACACTCAAACCACCAAACACCAAAACTTAAAGCCAGGAGTCCCTTTGGGTTCATCGGAGAAGGTAGATTCCCGAAACCGGCAGGGGAAATGGGAAAACCGTAAAAAAAAAAAATGGCCATGTACACCACGAATATGGCAACACACCAAGGACCTAACAGGCATGGTCCTGCCACTATGACTACTCGGGGTGTAAGGAAAGCACTGCACGAGAAAGAACAGACAAGAGGAGTGACTCCTGATCCAACCATAGCACACCACATCGTGTGTATTGGGCAATACTGCAAAGGGGACCACAGTATTGCTAGCATGGAGTGAATGACATGGGGTGGGGTGGGAGGGGGGGTAGGGACACAACGGGGGCCGAGACTTACCGCAGCACAGAACCTACAGAACCCCTCCCAAACCCCCAGCTCGCTCCCTTTCGAACCTCAGCATCGTGACGGTATGAGATCCAAAGAGTGACAAAGATGTGTCATGGTCGCAGCACAAACATGTGGTTAGGACAACGTTTATACAATAAGTGGGAAATAGCCCATCACCTGTAGGCGGCATTCTACAATTAGACCACACACCCACACACACAAGCCTCTATTCTGGCATTTTATCTGAATCTTATGGAAATCACAATAACGTCAGACACAGACTGTAACCTTCCAATGGATTAACATCGTGTCATGGACATTCATTATATTTGCATTTGAATTATCTATTTGCATAGATCCCAGAGAGGAAAGTAAACTAAATTGATATCACAACCCATCACATTTGAGGGAACAATGCAGTTTGGCTTCGTATGGATTTAGTCAAAGTATCCAAAGGATTGAATAAACTGACCTGGCATAAGCTATTTCCTATTTATTTCATATTAAAGTTAGACCACTGCATCAGGTTTTAGATGGGTTAACTTCCCTTTGATTCGGCCTCCATGTTAACGACATTAACAAGCAACATGTCTGGCTCCAGCAGAGGGAATGAGCCACTTGGTTCGAGGCGGACGTTTGGCACATACCCTGTCCCGTCTGGCAGCGGCGCCCGCTCTCAAAGGAGAACAGGTTGGAGTCGTAGCCATAGCGACGCAAGCACAGGTACGGCCACCTGACGTCATCCCGGCGGTGCGTGTGGAGCACCAGCTCGCCCTCCGTCAGCTCCATCACGCCAGAGCCCAGCTCATTGCCATCGTCGTCCACGTTGACCACCTGGCACACACACACACACACACACACACACACACACACACACACACACACACACACACACACACACACACACACACACACACACACACACACACACACACACACACACACACACAGGTTAAAGGACGGACCGAGGCAAACCCACGCAGGAGATCAAAACTGTTTCTCCTACCCATGTTGCAGTTTGTTCAAACCGCTCCGAAACAAGTACAAGCACAGTACTTGCCGAGCCAAACTCCCTAACCACAGTCATTAGTGAATAATGTTGTGTGGGCGGACAGACTTCTTGCTACACGGCTAGTGTGGTGAGACAGGCCACAGCAGGCACTCACCTTAAATTTGCTTTGATGATTATCAGGAATTGACTCTTTCTCTGGACAGCTTAAACAGCTACCCATGGCTTCCTCACAGCACCATCTGATGTCTAGGATGCCAGGCCAAAATAATGGTTAGATGTCCATTGTTTAAATTACAACAGTATGAGTGATGAATACAGTGCAACAGCAGACTGTGTAGTTCAACGTTTTGGTAGAGGTTTCCTCACCTAGATCCTGCCACCAGTATCCCTGGTTTCATCCGCAGAGACTGAGCGACACCCATGCTTAATCTGTTTGACCAACATGAACAGCAATCCTTAAAAAAAAACAAAGGGGTAGAAGGAAAATAAGTGCCCTTCTATTTTTCCACTCCTCCGAGCAAAGTCATCTGAAGAAAACAGCTTGGTAGAAATAAGGACTTGCGTTGGTCCTGATCTATTTCCGCACTCATCCACAGTCAATACTACGGTTTGACTTCTAGAATGGAGATATAGCCCACGACACACTATTTTGTTCTCGTGGTCGCTATATTCCATGTTGCGATCACTTTTCTACAGGTATATAGCATGCAGTGTTGTGGGCATCCAAACGGTTAACTTACGTTTGTTTATTAGCCACGAATGATGTAAACAAACAAACAACATAATTGGACGCTAAATAACCAATTTCAATTACGTCAAAACTTTGTCGATTAAGTCTGTTAAATTCAATGAAGATGTTACGCTTAATTAACTTTGCGGCCAGTAAGGTCCATTGGCCCAGTGCTATTCTAAGGGCAGCTAGTTAGCATGGCTCCTGGATCCTGGTTGAATAAGCTAACACTAGAACTCAGCTCTCTTCATTAGCTCCGATGCTAAAGTTAGCAGCGGAGCGGAATACATCAACGCCTTTTGCGTGCTATCAAAGATATCACACAAGTCAATGATCCATAAAACATACTCACAATACACCGTCGCTAGGTTCAATGTAAGCATCCAAACTTTTCGGACGTGTAGACGATGAGTAGCGGTAGGATATCCCAGAACGACGCTAGCTAGTGAACCAACCAACTAGCTAGCGGTAGCTCGCTACTAAACGGGCAAATCCACCATCTTTCCACTGCGTTGCTAGAGCGCCAAAAAAACAATCACAACTTCTTACAAAGAGGACTAACGCTCATGTGGGTGGAAAAAAAGCCGTGGAAAATGGTTTGAATCCATCGACACTAATCCACGTTTCACTACTTGATGAAAAACTCCGCCGAAATAAAGTTTGTCTTCTTGAATACCAAGTTTACTTTGGTCACACCGTCTTCTGTCTTGCTAGCTTGCCTGGCTAAATAACGGCGACTTGGCTAAACTTCCGAGAGTTCGAGGCAGGAATCTCCAATGTGGTGAACATCCAGCTCAGTGCGCAGGCGCCAGTGTGTGGTTTGGGACACCCAGGGCCTCTCCCAAGAGGACATAATGAATGAGTAATAGAAAATAATGGTATGCCAGTCATGCGATGTTAAAAACATAATTACTCGTTTTATTTAAACACCCACAGAATATGCGTCACGATATGCCATATACATACGATCATTATATGTGAAAAGTAGTAACTATATCCAAGCTCGCATTCTTGGGCATCGGCCGCAAATATAGTGAGTTCCTCTCAGCATTCCTTGACAGTGACTGTTACATGTCATGTTACAATTCGTGTTTGAGCAAGAATATACCATTGAGTGTGGAATATGCTTAAATCTGATTTAAAATAGTTTTCTATTTATCAATTATTTTGATTGCTTAAAAATATTTCCTCTTCATACATTGAACACTTTCTTATTTAAAAAACTGAGGGGGAAAAGCATGAGTCTTTAAAAAAAAATGCATAATCCTGATTTAGTGTAATATATCAGGCATGGACCATAACCTTCTTCATTTTGTGAATGTAAAAAATGGAATACATTTTATGTATGCTTCAAATTACACCTTATACATTTGAGTTAATGTAAAATGCGCATTAGGAAAGATACAGCATACTAGATAGATTAGATTAAGAAAAGTTAGATTCACATCAATCGATACATAAGTTAAACAGTACATTTTGGACAGTATTTTAAAAACTTTTTTAACTTGGCTTCACAAAGTGACTTGAGCAACCAAGTCATTAGTTAAAGGCACCGTGATTTAAATGCTGTTGGGGGAAAATAATCTGCTGACTTCACTTTTACTCATGATGAATCACTCTCTGTGAGTGGCTAGTGACACAGAAAACCTTTACAGTACAAGACTCTAGTTGAGCCAACAGCCGTTCTCCGAAAATCAAATGTTCATACTTTGGTTTTGTGCTGTAGTCTTTATGTGCAAATTAATTTTAGCTTATTACTATCATAAAATCCGAAGATTGTCGAAATATTGCAAAATATATACAAACACCAACATAATGTATACACAATTCAGTTTAAAGTTATATTGTTGCTATAAGTTAATGGTCATATACTTTCCTCTATGATATTTTGTCATAAACACATAAAATATTGAATAAAAAAATATAATTGTGATGTATTACAGTAGTGCTACAAATATAACTGTACAGTCAATCTCTTTTTTCTTGCTCCATCACCAATACAATCTTTAACGCCTGGTGAACACCATATCTGTGGGTAATAATAAAAATATATTAATTATTAGTAAATAATAAAATAATACTAAATTTGCATCGGTTCTAAAAACCTGTTTAATAGTTTTTTAACTGCAGAACACAATTTAGCATTTCTAGTCTCCCCTGAACACAGTTCTAGACGTGGTTGCGGAGGGTTACCTCTTTGAGTGTCATGGTGGACATTCTCATAGATGGGGTACAGGAGGTTCTCTTGTTCCCTGCGAAGCTTCCTGGCCCTCAGCACGTCACGCACGCACTGGTGGAGGTAGGCGTACTGGCACTGGAGGGACAGAAAGCAGAGATGACCACACTGTCCACAAAGTGGCCCAGACACCAACGCTTTTCCTCAGGAATAAAACAGACTCAGTCTCCACATGATTCATAACAGAGATGCAAAGACTTAGACGGCAAAGGGTTGAGTGAGTGACCTTTAGCACATCATCATTCTACCAACGTTTTGGTAGGATTGGAAACAATGTTGTACAATTGTTTGTCAAAGTTGGTTCTGGTATGATACGAGGGGGAAGACCAGATGGCTCCAATGGTTTTATTTAATTTCTATCATTTTGAAAAATGTCCTCATGCAATCTTGTTGACGTACATCCATGATCCAGTGCCAGATCCGTCCTGTAAAACCCTGTTTGCTCGAACCACATCCACTTCATTTGTACTATCACAAAAATAATCAGCAAGTTTATATTAACACAGTGTTAGTGTAAGGCATTCCATCTATATGTAGCTAGCTTGAGTAGAGCAACACGCACACCACACACACCACACACACACACACACACACACACACACACACACACACACACACACACACACACACACACACACACACACACACACACGCATACAGACACTCAAACGCACACACATAACCATATAAACACACAGACAACCACAACCATAAACACAGACACACCAAACACAGACACACACACACAGACACACAACCAAGTCAAGTCACTAGTCACACTAGTCACTAGTCACAAGTCACACCCTAACCACACACACAAACACACACACAACGACACACACAAACACACACACACAACCACACACCCACACACACACACACACACACACACACACACACACACACACACACACACACACACACACACACACACACACACACGCATACACATACAGACACTCAAATGCACCCACATAACCATATAAACACACAGACAACCACAACCATATAAACACACAGACACACACACACAGACACACAACCAAGTCAAGTCACTAGTCACACTAGTCACTAGTCACAAGTCACACCCTAACCACACACACAAACACACACACACACACAACCACACACCATACACACACACACACACACACACACACACCACACACACACACACACACACACACACACACACATACAAACACACAGACACAGACAAACACACACACACACACACACACACACACACACACACACACACACACACACACACACGTGCATACACATACAGACACTCAAACGCACACACATACACAAACACAACCATATAAACACACAGACAACCACAACCATATAAACACACAGACACACACACACACACACACACACACACACACAACCAAGTCAAGTCACTAGTCACACTAGTCACAAGTCACAAGTCACACCCTAACCACACACACAAACACACACACACACACACACACACACACACACACACACACACACACACACACACACATACACACACACACACATACAAACACACAGACACAGACACACACAGACACACACACACACACACACACACACACACACACACACACACACACACACACACACACACACACACACACACCACACACACACACACAGTTCGTACCTCGGTCTGGACCATGTGGGATCGGTGCAGGCGCAGGTCGAACACGGCGCCGTAGATGTCCAGCGCGTCCTTGGTGTCGAGCTGCTGCAGGACGCGGTCCAGGACGATGAAGGTTCCGGTGCGCCCCACGCCGGCACTGGTGGGGGTGGGGGTGGGGGTGGGGGTGGGAGCGAGAGGAGACACAAAAAGTAGGCATCAAGACAAAGGTTCATAATGTTCATCATTGATAGCGCCATGCACTTTCCCTCTCTCTGGACTGTTACGAGGATGCACAAATGCACTTTACCATCCTATTTATGATGTGTAGAGGGCTCTAAGTCTTTTGTCCTGGTGTTGTGTTGTGGGGGGCTGGGGGGGGGTGAGGGATTTCTATCCTGTCTTGTCTAGTTGTCTTCTGTATTGTCCCTTTCTGTCCATGAGTGTATCCGATGTACTGTATGGCGCAGATCAATTTTCCGCAAGGACAAATAAATATCTATCTATACGTCTTGTAGTCGTGTCGTGAGCGGGCATGGTGGTGGGGGGGGGCGGGGGGGGTTCTGTACCTGCAGTGGGCCGCGGTGGGCCCGGACCCAGGGCTCCTGTTGATGTAGTCCCGGACCGTGCGGACGAACTGGATCAGGGACTGGGTGGTCTCGGGCACGCCGTGGTCGGGCCACACGGTGTAGTGGAACTGACGCACCAGCCTGGAGTAGGTCAGCTGGTCCTCCTGGGGACACCCACGCCCACGGGACTCTCGTTACAAGTTTCACGCTGTTTTATACTGTGTTTATGCTAGCACGGTTTTTGTTATATTGCTATACGTTTCACTTCAAATCATCCTAAACCATCTCACTCAGAAATTCTGCATGTTGGTTGGCCCAAAGAATAAACATATGAAACCCAAATCGTTTTCTTTCTACTCTTGCGAATTGGGAATTGACAATTGGTTGCAAGATTATTTACCAGAGATGAATTAATCATAAAGAAGTCGTTGACTGACTTCTGTAATATTTGATTCGTTTATACTGAACTGTAGTATTCTTACCTATATGTTCCTAGTATTTTAACTCAAACTACACCAGTATTGTAACTCATTACACAGTGGTATTGTATCTCATACTGCAGTAGTATTCCATCCCATACTCCAGTCATATTGAAACCCATACTATAATAGCATCCTAACCCATGCAACAGTAGGTAACTCATAACACAGTAGTATTGTAAACCATACTACAGTAGTAATCCGACCCATACAACAGTAGTATTCTAACCCATAATGCAGTAGTATTGTAACTTACACTGCAGATCTTGAACTCCCGTATGGTCCACTCGGGCAGGACGGACTCGGACAGCATCTGGACTATCAGGTCCCCGTAGTACAAGGGCTCATGGTCGAAGGGCCAGTAGTGATCACACTTAACCTGTTCATGAAGACATGCATGCCCAGGTTAGTCACCTTAACATCCCGGACAGAAACACACATGATAACACATTATTTCCATAAGTTCCCAGCTGCCGGATGCTGACCCCATGTTGTACAACATGTTGCATAACATGTTGCTACCCTCCTAGCTACCTGCTTTACCTTGAGTCAACGCAACATAGTCAAGCAGTTCTTCAACCGATGATCATTCTATGCATACATTTCACTTAAATGATCATCGCGAGAAGTGATTACGCGAATCACATGGAACCTCTTGTTCCTATAGTCGCCAATCTTCTCTGGACCCACCCTGCCTTTCTCCACACACTGTGTAACCATGACGACGTTATGGACGTTCTGCTCCCAGACCATCTTCCAGAAGTCGTCCTTAGTCCCAGGAAGAGGGCCCTGCGTGGCGATGTACTCCCTGCGGAAGTTGTTTCCCTGGAACAACATTGACACAAATTTTAAAGGTCGAACACTGGAACACGGCTCTGGAAAGCCCACAATAAAAATTAATCCAAGTAATCAGATGTTAATAAAATAATGTTCTCTCTTACTTCGTTTACATAATAATAATAATAATAATAATAATAATAATAATAATAATAATAATGCATTTTATTTATGGGCACCTTTCTTGACACTCAAGGTCACCTTACAAAATCAAACATTTATAAGAGCAAACAAAAAAACAACAACATAATAAAACAGTTTACAAGAGAAAAACAGTGGGGTCATTCTAGTCCCAAGAATGCAACTGACTTAAAGGCTGAATAGATACGTTTTCAGATGAGTTTACATAAAACAAACAGTACGAAATGGCCGACTGTTGGATAAAGATTTTCCTGGTCGCAGGATCAATCAAATCCAAGAATCAATGCATGAGTAAATTCGGACAGAAAGTGACGTCAGCCTAAAACCACACTTTGGTCTGATGTAATCTGAATTTGTAAGAAAACCACCCAAGGTCAGAACGCCCGAGTGAAATCAGTGTGTGTGTGAGGGATCGTACAGGAATATAGCTGGCGTTGATGTAATCGGAGCAGGGGTCATCGTCTACACAGGCCAGCTTCACCCGCGTTGAGTCATCTGGACATCAAATAGATAGGAGGGGTTGAGAAACAACATCCTACGCCCTTTGCACTCTCTTTTGTATAACGCAACTCTCCAATGTCCATCACTGTACAAAATGGAAGATATAGAATTACTTTGCTGTAAAATGCTGTAGCACTTACATTTCCTGTAAATAATATTACATTTTCCTTTCTGGTTAGTTGCTAACTGCTTTTATATGCTTTGCACCTGTTACTCTTTTTAATGATAATTGAGTTCCTACTAAAACTGCAAATATGAAATAGAGCTTTATAGTCACTGTACGGTTGAAAGAAAATTTTTGAAGAGTTAATTCTAGTTGGTATTAATCCTTGCCAGTTATTATCAGTTAGTATTTAGTTGTGGCTCTTTACTGCTGGCTTTGCAGCGACTCACAGGGGAGAATGTTGTTGTATCGGTTCTTCCCGCGGTTCTCCGGGAGCAGAGCGGTATCCAGTGGCTGGTTCCGACCCACCTCCTCAGATTCCTGAAGAGAAGAGATTGAGACATTGACCATGAGCCTCGAGAGACATTTCAGTGAAGTAGAAGTCTAGGAATTATCATCTTAAAGACCCTTACCTCAAACTCCTCTGACAGAAAGTAGTTGGAGTCAGCCTGTAGTTTGGAGAAGTGGCCGTCAAAGTTCATGATCTTGATGGGGCTGGGTTGGAGAGGAAACGGAGGAATAAACGTTCACGTCATAAGGAGAAGAACACAAAGCATGAGAAAGCAGAACTGGGTTTCAATTCAACTCAGTTAAGTGTTAAAATAAAATAAATAAATGTTACAAAGGTTTTCAAGGAAACCTTTACATAAGATCCTAACCCTGACAAAAACAACATGCAAAGCACATTGGGAACGTAGTTAAACACAGAACTAACCTTGAAATGCGGCGGTTCCTGAAATGGAAGGGACAAATGTTAGCGCTGAGAAGATGACAGGATCGGCCCAATTAATAGAGTCCATCCTTCAAGCTGAATGGCTTAAGAAACATTGTGACCTCAGCGAATCTGTGACCTCATTTAAACTACGCCGTTACTAAGCCACATCTGGCCAAATGGCGTCACAGCATTCCACGGCACACCTTGTCTTTCTCCTCTCAGGGAGGTCTAATTATCATCCCATTAGAATCAGACACACACAATGAGCTGGGAATGCCTTGGCTAAGGGACAAAAACAGGTGTGCCTCCATGGTGTGACGCAACATGGAGTGTACTGTCCCTTTACTAAATCCAGCGATAGTACGTATCCTAGTACTGGTGTGTTGTATATAATTGTGTGCAGCTAGCATGTGCAAATATCCACGTCTTGGGCCTTAGTCATATCTTGTTGGGACCGCAGGGCGTGTGACCGCTTAGGCCCGGAGCGTAAGTGGAGATAAAGAGGTGCTGGTGTGTTACCCTCGGACTCCCATGTACACTCCAGAGCTGGGTGATCTCTCTCTCCTCATGCTCATCCTGACGACTGGTGTCTCTTCCACACTCCTGCACACACAGAGCATCGGTCCGATCAGAGACATAGCTGGCGGGAAGCCAATAAGGCCCCACATCACAATACAGATCTCACAGTGCAGAAAGAAAATCAATATTATTAATCGGAGCACACTTTTCTACGTACATTGGCGAGTATATTCGAGAGACAGACAGACAGGGCAGAAAGAGTAAGAGCGAGAGGCAAAGAGCGGGAGACAGAGTACAAAGCACTCACACTTTGCGGGCCTTCTGTCTGCAGACGAGCAGAGCGGTCACGCCGATCATCATGGAGATGAGGAAGAGGCCGGCGCTGATGCCCTCCATCACTCCGCTCCCAGGCTCTAGAGGGCAATGAGACACAGGTCATTCACACCACCACACCAAGAACCCACATCAAGGTCTCATAGGCTTTTGTTTGTCATAAGACATTCAAATATAGTGTCCTTTGTACCCGTCTCAAATATCTGTGGGCACCCACGACACAAAATCGATTTTGTTGTGATTCGACTGTGTGGATAACAAATGACGATCTTGTTCACCACGGCAGGCTTTCAGAGAGGACTCTCTTACCGGCCTCGGTGACGACGGGCAGGGACAGGTAGGTGTCGGTGAAAAGCGGCGAGGCGCCGGCATTCTGGTGGTCGTCCAGCAGCTGGGTGTAGGCCCGCACGCTCAGTCTGGAACACACACAACGACCGGCGGGCCACCGTGAGTCTCACGCTGCTTCAAGTCGACTCTGAGTCGTGGAGTTTCATCGTCCCCCAGCGAGCCTTTCCCCCCTGACCCCTCCCATTACCTGTAGGCGGTTTTGGGTTTGAGGGGTCCGTCGCAGAAGGGTCCGGTCTCCCCCTGCAGGTCGGGGTCTACCGGCTCTCCGTCCGTGGCGTCGCAGTCCCCTCCCAGTGTGTCCATGCCCGTTCCCAGGCTGATGTCGAAGCTCTGGGGGGCCACGTCCGGGCCCTCGGCGCAGTGGCTGGGGAAGTAGGCCGTCTGGTAGGACTTGACGGAGCTGTTGGTTTTGTACTCCAGGTAGGAGGGGAGGGGGTGCTGCTGGTCGGGCTGGAGCATCTCGCTGTCTGCGTTGGGGACACAGAACCGGGGAGAACTACGTAAGGGACAATGTAGAGAACAGCCGGTCAATATCGGGGAAATAAAGCCCAGACAGGGCGAACCAGACCCCGACACCAACCGGAGCTGTCTTGCCTCACCCTGAAGATAATGACCCGGAGTAATTATCAGCGTTTCTACACATTCTCCCGCTTATTACACGGCTACTTGCCAAAACCATTTGTTACCATTCGTAGTGTTGATCAGTAGATAAATAGTCAAATAGCCAAAAGACGTTGACGTCACTTAGCAACCAAACACGCTGGGGTTGATCAAATTTCCTGAAAGTGGTCAATATATGCTTAGCAACGGTCAATTATCAAAATATATCAAAGTTCATCAGGTCAAAGTCATTAGTCACCTTTTCCAAACATGACATAATCGGTGACTTATGAATGATCCTTTATCACAGCCTGTTTAATCATACAAAGGCCTCTGTAGGGCTGTTGACTGAAATGGTATTTTGCGGGGGGGAGGCTATGAGGAGTAGGTCAGGTGTAGGTCAGGTGTTCATTTCTTTGTAGGATTAGGTCACTTTGGCCAAATAAATGTGACTAAACACTGTAATCATATGCTTCCAGTATCCTGTAACCTAGCAGTAGTGTGCAGTCGATGGCGCATCCTTTCAACAGCATGTCTTTATCAATATCTGACCTCCATGTTGTCAGCACAGTTTTATCCTGACCCTCTATATTTATCATATTGCGACACAAATGCTTTTGCTGCATCTTTGTGCTTGTGCGGCTAGGGAATGTGTGTGAGTGTGAGTTCATATGTACAAGGATGAACGTGGTGTCTATCTATGCAGCGCCGCTATATCCCGGGGGGGGGGGGGGGGGGGGGGGGCATGTACCCTCAGACTCGGTCACCACCACGGTGAAGTTGCGCACCGGCTCCGTTGATGTCGCTGAACCAGCTGCAGTTGAAGCTGAAGACGATGGAGGACTTGGAGACCACCGCCACCCGGTCGCTCACTCGGACGCTGGGAGGGGGCACGGGAGGGCCTGGGGGGAGGGGGGGAGGGGGGGAGGTCAATTTGCTGTTGAACATGTTCCATGGGAAGAATAGTTTGTTCCCACTTAATCACATGTGTTGTACACAGTATTCACATGTGCTATACAGGCTGATCAAATGTGACGTATGGTTTTATTCACATGTAATACAAAGGTTTATTCACATGGGATATGCAGTATTGGTATATGCCACACGTGAACCTACTAAGATGACGCAATTCGATTGGTTCGCTATCTCGGGATATCGGGTGATATCCCGAGATCAAGATCGCAAGCTCAGGATATTGTTTTCTAATGGGGAGCGCGAGTGACGGTCGTCTCGTCACGCTGATAAAAACAAATAAGGCCCGGCAAAAAGGGTTATCTCGTTTATTTTCGGAGTGTTCACATGTAGTACCGGTATATATCACCTCGGGAAATAATTGTTAATTATTCATGTGATATATCGATTCATCACAATGTATATCTGTTTATTCCGACCATTCCTGCAGGTTTGACTCAAAGCGAGTTTCAGGTTCATTCACACGTGACATGCAGGGTTGATTTGAGTGATGTTCAGGTTCATTCCCACGCGACACACAGGTGCATCCACCTGTGACGCGTCACGCGGCGGCACGCCGTTGGCTACTCACGGTCGATCATGGTCACCACGCTGTCCCGCGCCGCCTCGCTCACCATGGTGTCCGAGATGACCTTGACGGACACGGTGTAGCGCTTGTGGGGCTCCAGCTGGCTGATGAGGTAGACGGTGGAGTCGCGGCCGGTGCGGCGGGAGTACACCAGGGTGCGGGAGCCCTGGTGGAGGCACTCGACGGTGTAGGAGTCGTACTCGGCCCGGGGCGCGCCCCAGGAGCAGGAGATGGAGGTGGAGCTCTGGGGGCGGCAGTGCAGGCCGTGGACACGGCCGGGCTCTGGAGGAGGAGGGGAGGGGGGGGAGGGGGGAGGAGGGGGGGGAGGGGGGGGAGGAGGAGGAAGGGGTGGAGGAGGGGGAGGAGGGGAGGAGGGGGTGGAGGAGGAGGAGAGGGAGGAGAAGGGGGGAGGAGGAGGGGGAGGAGGAGGAGGAGGAGGGGAAGGGGGGGAGGAGGAGGAGGAGGAGGGGGAGGGGAGGAGGGGGTTGAGGGGGAGGAGAGGGAGGAGAAGGGGGAGGAGGAGGAGGAGGGGGAGGAGGAGGATGTTGGGGGGGGGAGGGAGGAGGGGGGGTGGGGGGAGGAGGAAGAGGAGTTGGGGGAGGAGGTGGAGGAGGAGGAGGTGGAGGAAGAGGAGGGGGAGGAGGAGGAGGTGGAGGAGGGAGGAGGAGGAGGAGGAGGAGGTGGGGAGGAGGGGAGAAGGAGGAGTGAGAGAGATGGATCAGGACTCTTAAATCCAGGAGGTGCTGATGGGAAGAGAACCTATGCCCCTGGAGCTATGTCGCTATTGTTACATGACCACAGATTTAGCCACAGTGTGACCACACCTAGAAACACTTCTCAGTGTGAAACACAGGATCGGTAGGTCACTGCAAAGAGAGGATTTTGCTCCAAAAACAAATTTTCATAAGTGCCCCAAACGGGAATCAGCCGATTACAGCCAGAAACACTATCGGCAGTGTATGTCTCTTGCGGGAAATCAGTTCTCCAGAGCCTGCAGCTACGGGTATCAAAGGTACAAGTGGTCATCTGTGAGATGCATTCGGGTCTAAAAAACGTGTAAGAAAAATCGTGTGAATGAATAGTTGTAGGTCGCCCTGGACAGTGGGAGGGTCCACCTACTGGTGCGGATGCTCTTGTAGACGGTGGGGCTGTAGGTGGGCCGGGCGCCGGCCTCGGTGGCTCCGCTGACCGTGCGCAGGCTGAGGGTGTAGAGCCTCCCGGGGTAGAAGCCCTGCAGGAGCCGGCTGCCAGAGGTGCGGGCGAGGTAGGGGTTGACCACCGACAGCTGCACCTTGGGGACCCACTGCAGGTCAAAGTCGTCGTAGTCCGAGTCCAAGGGCCCGCTCCACGTGACCTCCACCGAGGTGTTGGTGACGCCGAGGAACAGGGAGGTCGGGGGTCGCGGGGCTGGGGGTACGGGGAGCCGGGGGAGAAGATGGGGTGAGCAGAGTGGAAACCGCGTAAACCTTGTATAGTGTGTTACAGTGGGACCTGGGCTAACGCGTGTAACGGCGCATCTTATCATCATCATCACAATCATCATTATCATCATCATCCTCATCACAATCATCATTATCATCATCATCCTCATCACAATCATCATCATCAAAACAATCATCATTATCATCATCATCACAATCATCATCATCATCATAATCACAATCATCACCATCATCATCATCACAATCATCACCATCATCATCATCATCATCACCATCATCACAATAATCATCATCATCATCATCATCATCATCATCATCCTCCTCATCATCATCCTCATCGTTTAAATGTTCTACATTCGAAAATAAACAACCGGGGGTCCCGTTGCCGACGCCCCCTGTAGGCCACACCCGATAGCGTGGCTCTTACCGGTTCTGCCCGCGGTGCTGGCGCTGTTGACCAGCTCCCCGCTACAGGTGAGCGCGACCACCTGGTACCGCCGTCCCGGCACCAGCCCCTGGAAGACGTGCTCGGTGACCCCCGCCCCCAGCGGCTGCTGCTGGGCCTGCCGGGCTCCGTCGGGGGCGTAGAGGGACAGCTGGTAGCCGCTCAGCTCGCCCGAGGGCCGCGACCAGCTCACCCTGAGCTCCTCGGAGCGGTTGGTGCTGTGGGTCTGCAGGGACAGCACAGCCCCCGGGACTGGGGGAAAGGGAAAGACGCCACGTTGTCAAAGAGCGCCCCAGCCTAGAGGCATGATGTCAGGAAGGAATGTCGCTTGATGTCAGAGTTAGGCGCCCAATCCCATTTCTACCCCTCCCCCTTGTTTTGAAGGGGTAAGGGGAAGGGGTAAGGGGTAGAAATGGGATTGGGCCTTAAACCGTATTTTGTTTTGGGAATTATTTTTCTATTGTTCATGAGCATCATTATTTATTCTTTATAGGAATTTACTGTAAGTGGATCAATTTGAATATAGATCATTGACCGACTGATTGATGTCAACATTATATTGTAGTTTCGATCGATAAAGTTAAATCTAAGTTAGGCTGTTTATAGAAACCAGTCGGCTGGATTGAGAACGATCCAACAGAAAAAAAGAAGCCCACCCCTCCCTTTAGATCTCATTCCTAGCCACTCTCCCAAAACACGACTAGCTCGCTGACTTTAGCAATAGGTCTGCCAGACATTGTGGGAGACTCCGGTCATTTAAAGTACGGGCAGAATGCAAGCATGTAGCCAGGTAGGTAGGTAGGTAGGTTGGTAGGAAGGAGGGCAGAAAGACAGGTAAGCCATCTAATCATTTCATTTGGGCAAAATTTAAGGATTGGACGAGCTCACTACTGCCCCCGATGCTCAAGCGTTGTACTGCAATCTCTTTCCTGTGTCATTACGGTCCACAGGAGTAGCCTAGATCTCTCTCTTTAATAGTTCTGGAATATCCATGTATTTTAGCCTCACCAGTCCTGGCCCAGATGGCTGAGTCGTTGGTCAGCTCCCCACTCCGTGTCAACACCACCATCTTGTAGGGCGCTCCAGGCACCAGGCCCTTGAAGGAGCACTGCTGGATGGCAGACTGTCCCTTGAGCTGCTCCTGCAGCCGGTCATCCCCGTTGAACAGGAAGATGTCATAGGTCTCAAAGTCGCCCTCTGGTGGAGACCACTGGAACGACAGGCTACTTGTGGTGTTGGATTGAATGGACAGCTCGGAGACCGCGGCTGGACCTGATCACAAAGAAACATGATTTCAGAAATAGGCCAAAGAAAGTTCTGAACTTTTTCTTTATTCAGTAGAGAAAAGCTCCTTTGTAGTGATAGATATAGATAAAAAAACGTTGTTAAAAAATAATCACGCTTAGTTTTTTGGAGAGTGACCACCATAATTATATTAATGAAAGAATGAACTCTTCGTCTGGTATAGTATTTTATTCTCATTTGGATTATTAGTAACCGGGAACCAGAAAGTGTTTAGGGGAACCGGAAGCAAATCCTTTTTTGTAGGATGGTAGGGGTAAGTACGGCCTTTTTCGCCTCTGATTCCCTTCTGATTGGTTAGAAGGGCTCTCCTCCTATTGGTTAGGGTTAGGGTTAGCCCTAACCCTAACCCAACCCTAACCCTAACCCCTAACCCTAACCCTAACCCTAAACCTTAACCTAACCCTAACCCTAAACTCCCCCAAAGAGCTAGCCTAGGACTCATCGACTCATACGGAAAAAAGGTTCGCGAACCGGAATGTGCTTACAGGAAACAGGAAGTGCTTACGTGTGCGGCCCTCGCCGCTGACCCCCTGGCTGCTGACCCCCCCGCTGGTGGTACGGACCACCACCCGGTACTTCC
The DNA here is from genome assembly GCF_902167405.1 of Gadus morhua. NCBI lineage: Eukaryota > Metazoa > Chordata > Actinopteri > Gadiformes > Gadidae > Gadus > Gadus morhua. The sequence continues at coordinate 3,295,134 of NC_044056.1, read as the reverse complement.
TGCCGGGGGTGAGCCGGTCGAAGCGATGCTGGCCGCGTCCGTACGGCTCCGAGGAGTTGGTCACCAGCTCTCCCCTCCCATCCAAGACCTCCAGGCTGTAACCGTCGGCAACGCCCAGCGCCTGTTGCCAGGTGACCTGCAGGCTGCTGATGGTCTCCTGGGTGTCCACCTGGAGCCCCGACACGATGGAGGGCACTGGGACAGACGGACCGGGGACACACACACACACACACACACACACACTGGGTTAAGGGCGGGGCATCAGGGGTCCATTGGAGCGAATGGATGAACAACTTCAGGGTGGTATAAATGGTGAGCCTGGCTATTGCCAGACCAAGCTCAATTATAGATGCACGTTGGTCTGGGGAGGCTGCTGTCATTTTCTTCAGCACAAGAGGCGTGGTCTATGGGCTAGTTCAAGTGATTGACTCCCGCAAAACCGTATCAGAAGCAGAAAAAATTTATTGGGTCCGCAAGGACTCAATGGGTCCGTAAACCCCCTTGCGTTGCGTCAAAGTGGAACCATAATAGACCTTTAGTGGAGCACTTTTCCTTAGTATGATGTCAAAGTGGAGATAATGTCTTTAGCAAGCAAAAAAAAAAGATTGCTCTCCTCCAGACCCTTCTGCAGGGCGAATTCAAATCGCAAATCAAATTTGCATAACCGCAATCTGATTGGCCGACGGATCCGGCGCTGCCAGAAAAAATTCTCAACTTCTTGACGGAGGCCACGGAGTCAAATGGACGGACGGACCCACAATGCATTTCGCGAGCGCCCCATGCAAAGTGAATGAGATCCGTCGACGGATGTGTTCAGTGTGAACGCGGCGTTAATCTGAGTCCTGTGCCGGAGGCGACGGGTCTATCGGCCTCTCACCGGTGCGTGCGCTGGCGGTGCTGTTGTTGACCAGCTCCCCGCTGATGGACTGCACCGTGATGTCGTACAGCTGGCCCGGCTGCAGCGAGTCGAAGCGCAGCTCGTTGTGGTGCTTGGGCACGGGACGGGCGTCCAGCCGGCGGCCCTCCCTGTGGAGGGATACCACGTAGCTGTCCACCTCCCCCTGGCCCGCCGTCCAGCTCACCCGCAGGCTGCTGCTCTCGCCGCTGTTGCTGATGTGGATGCTCTTCACCTTGCTGGGCACTGGAGGGCGCCAGAGGAGGCACGCACACACGCGCACACACACACACACAGACACACACGCGCACACACGCACACACACGCGCACACACACACACACACACACACACACACACACCATAGAGGAATTAGATAATTAAATAAGGAATTTAAGGAATGAAATAATTCCTCGTCATCATCAATGATGAATTACAACAATTTTTAATGTTGCATAAAAAAAAGTAACGTATAGAATTGCTTTAATAAAATGTAAACATTTAGAATGCAAACATGTCGCACAGATTCCGTACGCATGAAAACACATTATTACATTTAAGGGGCTTCTGTGTTTTAATGGAGATGGTTTGTGAGACAGGGGGGGCTCTCACTGCCCTGCCCCTGACATATGTTGCTGTTGGCTGAGGTACATTGGTATCTAAAGTATAGCTATAACTAGCTTTTTAATTGTTGTATCAGTTCTCTGTTAGATCAGGATCCTCAACAACAGGCTTTCACAGATGACTAGAGACTAGACAGCTTAATACTCATGATAACATGCTGATCAAATCCAATATCTATTCTTCCCAGACTTCAAACATATCAACCTAACGGTGAAACCCATCCCAAAGGCCAACACCCTCTCCAGAGGAGCACAGGTCATTGCAGTTTAACCTCCGGATTGGTTTGAACCAACAACCTACAATTCAAACTAATCCAAACCAATGAGCCGACCCCCCCACTGCAGCGACCGTGTTGTGTGTTGAACCGTGCCGTGTGGGCAGCACAGCTCTATCGCGTGAGCCGAGCGTCTACATCCCCCCACCTCGTAAACTGGGACGTCAACAGGAAGCCCCCCCCCCCCCCCCCCCGAAAGGTAAGATAAGGTATGTTTATTTATGTAGCCCATTTCATGTAAAAGTGCAGCTAAATGTGCTTAACAAAAGATATGATGACAACAATGATAAAAACATTAAAAAAAATACTATCAAAAAAGGCAAGTGTAAGCATCAATAATCGTAGTGTAATCATTGTGTAACAATACAAACAAATAAATATTTAAAGTAATAAATCAGAGGGGGGTTAAAAGTGCAGATAGGTGTACATTGAAAAAATAGGTGAAAGGGCACACAAGTCCCGTGAAGGCGCGACCTCTGACCTGTGCGTCCCTCGATGAACTGGGCCCTCTGGTTGGGCCCGCTGAACGTGGACACCAGGACCTTGTACATGCGCCCTGGCGTGAGGGAGGACAGCACGCACTCCCGACGCCGCTGCCCAGCGTGACGGGCGGGAACACCTTCAGGTCGTTGAACAGCAGCTGCACCTCGTAGTGGTCCACGTCGCCGGGGGCCGCCGCCCACGCCACCCGCAGGTCGTCGGTGCCGCGCCCGGCCAGGGTCAGCGACCGCACCGCAGCGGGGACTGGAGCAGAGACACATGTCCTTAGTATGATGTCTTAATGGAGGTCATGTCTTTAGTATGATGTCTTAATGGAGGTCATGTCTTTAGTATGATGTCTTAATGGAGGTCATGTCTTTAGTATGATGTCTTAATGGAGGTCATGTCTTTAGTATGATGTCTCAGGGGAGCACATGTCTTTAGTATGATGTCTCAGTGGAGGTCATGTCTTTAGTATGATGTCTTAATGGAGGTCATGTCTTGAGTAAGATGTCTCAGGGGAGCCCATGTCTTTAGTATGATGTCTCAGGGGAGCACATGTCCTTAGTATGATGTCTGAAGGCTCAGTTATGGTCCCACGTCGACGCAACGCGAGGACTACACAGACGCTTCGACCCCGTCGTGAACCTGTTTTGGTTCTGCGTCGGGTTTTAGTGAGCGGACCAATCACAGTCACGCCCTCAACGCAAGGTTAAAATTTTTTGGGAGGCACGTCCGGCCCTTGCGGTGGACGCAAGGAGGGTCGGCAAGGACGTAATGGGTCCGTAAACCCCCCTCAAAGTGGAACCATAATAGACCTTTAGTGGAGCACTTGTCCTTAGTATGATGTCTATGTCTTTAGCAAGCAGGCTACATACAAAGTAGCAGCCTGCAACATCAACTCTTGTTTCCACAAAGAAGAAACAAGAGATTTTGACCGCCAACTTATTGAAAGAAGCAGACTAGGCCGGGATGACTCACAGGTGCGCCCGTGCGTAGGGACGGCGGTCTCGTAGGCTCCGCTCCAGGTGATGACCAGCACCGAGTACAGCCTGCCAGGCACCAGGCCCGTGAACACACACTCGTTGCGCGTCTTGACCACCGTCTGGTTCTGGTGGAAGAGGTTGTTGTGCTTGATGACCACCTGGTAGGAGTCGAAGTCTCCGGCCGCGTGCCGCCAGTACACCTTCAGGTAGTCGTCCCGCGCGTCGTGGGAGGCGGTGGGGTCCTGGACGCCCGACGGCTCTGTAGCGGGAGGGTCAGAGGTCGGAGGTCAGAGGTCAGAGAGCGAGAGAGAGGCAGGGAGAGAGCGAGAGCGAGAGCGCGAGAGAGAGAGAGAGAGAGAGAGAGAGAGAGAGAGAGAGAGAGAGAGAGAGAGGAGAGAGAGGGAGAGAGAGAGAGAGAGAGAGAGAGAGAGAGAGAGGGAGAGAGAGAGAGAGAGAGAGAGATTTAAATAGACTTCTATCATGGTCGGTTTTCTAGAGCAGTGGCTTTCTAGATTCGTTTTGGTCTTATGTAACCCCAAAGCCCTATCAACACAGCACTAACACTATAACACCATTATAATGAGCATCATTATCAGGTGTTTAGAGAGGAAGAAGCTTCTATTTGTGGTCTTGATCAGCAAAATCAACATTGTAATACACACCAGGGACTGTTTGTTGATGCAGAGTGAACTCGTTGTTTGTTTGACCGCTGTAACACACACACACACACACACACACACACACCACACACACCACAACACACACACACACACACAACCCACAAACGCACACACACACGCACACACACACACCCACACGCACACACCCTAACAACCACACAGAGGTGTGTGTGTGTGAGTGAGAGAGTGAGTACTGACGCGTGCGCTCCTGACCACGGTGTGGTTCTCGTAGGCCCCGCAGCGGGCGGTGATGGAGATGTGTAGAGGCGTCCGGACACAGGGAGTTGAAGACGCACTGGGGGCTGGACTTGGACACGGCCAGCGTGTGGACCGTCCTGTCCCGGTCCCGCAGCGACACCAGGTAGCCGTCCACCTCGCCCGGCCCGGGGCGCCACGACACGCTCAGGAAGTCCATGCGGCCGTTGTTGCTGACCGTCACCTCGCCCACCGCCGCCGGGACTGCAGAGAGAGAGAGAGGAGAGGGAGGGAGGGAGGAGGGAGGGAGGGAGGGAGGGAGAGAGAGAGAGAGAGAGAGAGAGAGAGAGAGAGAGGAGGGAGAGAGAAAGGGAGGGAGAGAGAGAGAGAGAGAGAGAGAGAGAGAGAGAGAGAGAGAGAGAGAGAGAGAGAGAGAGAGAGAGAGAGAGAGAGAGAGAGAGAGAGAGAGAGAGAGAGAGGGAGGGAGAGAGAGAGAGAGAGAGAGAGAGAGAGAGAGGGAGATACAGAGAGAGATAGAGAGAGAGAGGGAGAGAGATACAGAGATACAGAGAGAGCAGATGAGTGATGGGGTTTCCCTCATCCTAACGTTAGTCATCCACACATTGATTGCTTGGACTTCAGACCAAAGAGATCTCTAAAAGCCTTCAAGAGGTATCCCAGTACCTCTACGTTTAAATGTAAATTGATATATACATGTATATATATATATATATATATATATATATATACAATATACAATCCAACACCATATTGTGTTGTTCTGAAGATTTAAAAGTCCTGAGCGGTTTACAGACTGTGTTTGAAACGCTCCCAGCAGCGGCGTAACAACGCCTGGAATGTAACAATGCACGGCGGTGCGACTTCCTGTTCCTGTTGAAACAGGAAGTCTTTGATAGGCAGACCTTGGGTTTGTATTTGGGATTTGACTGGCCGTCGCTTCCTGAACATTCCTGCCAAATTCCTGTTTCATCAGATAAGAAGAACCTGTTTGGAATAATATCCGCCATGTATGTTCTCACTGGCCTTCATGTACTGTCCGTCAACCCTGAGTTGTTGACTATTCGGGCGGTCAAGGAAAGATGCTCTGATGTTGAGGTCCTGCTGGGTCGCAGGTTGGACTAAGGATGCACAACTGTCCCCAGAGAGCCTTCCTTTGATTAATGGCTTCCTTGAGCAAAATGTCTTTCCTTTTTTGCTACTTGAGACATGATATTGACACTCGACTTGATGTACAAATTACGACTAGAAGTGCTGTGTCCCCTTTTTACAATTTAGTGATAAAGCATTTGACTGGAAAAAGATACAAAGTATTTTTTTTTTTAATACGTTAATACGTATGAGCAGGTAGGGAACGAGTCAGATATCTTGCTTAGAGACGCCTATAGGAAGACTACGGGCATTAGGGTTTGAATCCAAACACCCATACGACTTGACTACCCTACCCAAAATAAAACTCTCAACACTGGTTATGAAGTTTGATTGTTGTTTAAAGCAGCTTAAATCAATTTCCTCTATCTACAATGAATCTTTACAAGGCTTATCACTTACTTACTAGTGTTGTTCTAACAACTATCTCTAACAAGTCCTTTCCAGTGGCTGAGCTATGGTATTTTCTCGAGGGGTTTGGATCAAACTCAAGAGACGCAGTCGGAATCGGAAATTACAATAGGAAAATAAATTGACCAAAAATCGCGATTGAATGACGTTGGTACACCTTTAATAAGTGAGAGAAGTTACATCATTTTTTGATAATAATACCAAAAAAGGCAGAATCTTTTAGTCAGGTCTGGCAGGGTCCCATCCTTGTTTATGTTTGCTTGAGCTGTCTGTTAAATCTTAAATACATTGCACTTCAATTGTTTTACTTTGCCTTTATTTTTTTTGCATAATTTATTTATTTTCTTACGCATCTATTTTATTGCATTACTTCAATCTATCTTATTTTATTATCTCATTTTATTGTATGACGACGTTGCTATGTGATGCACTTGAGACGGCTACATAAATAAAGTTGCCTTGGATTGTGTTCCCTCCTGCCACACCCTCAACCCCTCGTCCCTCGGCCTACTGGTTAAGGAGTTGAACGTTGACCGCAGGGTGGCCGGTTCGAATCCCACCTGAACCCCTGAATTACCGCCAAAAAGGGACAATAAAGGATAACTTAAAGGGCACCTATTATGCTTTTTCGACTTTTACGCCCTATAAACGTTGTTATAAAGATTTATAGTCATGTTTAACCATACTAAAGTGTCAAATAATGACGTACATGCATTTAGACGTGTTCCCTGCTGACCGTCTGGGGTGGCTGTGCTGAGCGCTAAACACTAGGGACGCCGGTTGCCTTTCACTTGTTCCAATTTCCGGGATTTATCTACGTAGAACATTCCGGATTTTCCATGTATGGTAATGCTGCAACGTGCTCTTCCGGAAGGTGACCAATCACATCGGAGTGGGGTTGGCAGGAGGGGGGGCGAGGGCGCGGAGAATGACGAAGCCGAGTGTCGACATAGAATGCTGAAAGCGCCCAGATGAGAGGAAGAGTTTCCCGAAAATCGACATCGTTTTTTGTGTTATTCTATTTGTCTTGTATTACAATAAGCTGACTTTGGTCAGAGACAAACGAAATTCGGTTACTCTATTTGTCTTGTATTTGTTATTTGTTGGAATTTACACTATAGCTGACTTTTGACTTTGACTTTGGGTGCTTCGTGTCAGGTTGCAGGTTACAAGAGTCATTAAAGGGGACCTATTATGCTTTTCGACTTTTATGACCTATAAACTTGTTATAATGATTGACAGTCGTGTTAACCATACACAAAAAACGATGTAGATTTTTCGGGAAACTCTTCCTTCATCTGGGCGCTTTCAGCATTCTCTGTCAACGCTCGGTTTCGTCCTTCTCCGCCCCCTCGCCCCCTCCTGCCAACCAACTCCGTTGTGATTGGTTACCTTCCTTGGAGCGCGTGCGCGGGCAGATTGACCAGGCATATGGGGGTGCGGCAGGAGTGCTCTACGTAGATGATTCCCGGAAATGTGAACAAGTGAATCGCAAACGTTGCCCTGAGTGTTTAGCGCTCTGCACAGCCACCCAGACTGTCAGCAGGGAACACGTCGAAATGCATGTACGTCATTATTTGACACTTTAGTATGGTTAAACATGACTATCAATCATT